>NC_134484.1:83964889-84094503 GCF_040206685.1 Ascaphus truei
AACCTGCGTCTTACAATCGAGGAATACGGTAGATGAAAATAAAGTATTAAGATGAGCTAGTTGCAGCCACAAAACTTGTGGAAAAATTATCAGATAGTTTGAATCTTGCAGAAAACACCATCACATGATACAAAAACTCCAACTGGGTTCCAAGCACTCAAAGATCAGAACAAGAATGAATGTCACATGGGTATGCCAAAACCAATTTTGTCTGTGTTTTCAAGTTATAATAAAAATCATTGATATGTACGAAATGAATGTACAGAATAAGTATAAGATGCTGGCTATTAACCATATAGCAAAACAATAATATACATTAGTAAACATTTAAAACAGACAATGTATCCAGATGAGGAATACAAATAGCAAACAGTACAATGGGATACAGATAGGAACCACCCGTGTAACAAAGAAATGCTATACAAAAAGAGTGGATGGAGGGAAGGAGAAGGGGAAAGGAGAGGTGAAGAAACAAGGGGAAAAAAGTGCAAAGAAAAACATGGATGAGGCAACATTTTGGGGAATGATCGCCTTTTTCTGGTCATTTCCACAGACAAGGTGGATCTATGGTACAGTTGCAGCGGCCGTTATTCAAACAAATCACGGCGGCAATTCGTGTGCTCTGGTGTACTCCACGCAGCATGAACGCAGCCAATCACCCCAGGCACCCGCGCTTATTGCGATTGCTTGGATGAATTTCATGGATTCTGTTTCTTTGGAAGCAATGAAATGAATGAATTGCAATGTGTACAGTACTGTGCTACTGTGTAAATTGAAGGTGTTTAAAAAACAGAACTCTAAAATGCACTTTTTTGCACTCGCCGCACTCGTGTCTTAAGGCGGTAAGGTTGGAAGACATCCCGCGTCATGACATCGGTATTCCGATGTACACAGCACATGATTTGTTTGAATAACGTCCACTGCAGCTGTACTGCCCTCGAGACCCTTAAACTAAAACCTCCCTCAAGTATAATAAACAAATCCTATATTCTACTTAAAACAATCCGGACTGCATCACTTGCTATCACTGCCTGAAAACTCTGGATTGTATATTGTTCTAATAAATCTCTGTTATATTGTCAGCCTTTCTGTCAGTGTTGTTAGTGGTGTATGTCTTGTGTGTGTGTGTGTTACATGTTTCATATATACAGTGTCACACTATGATTTCTCCCTTTATCTTCCCTGCATTATATACCACGGTTGCTGCTGTGGAGCCTGCTGTCTAACAACTGGATCACCTGTACTGGACACTGCAGCACATCTTTGGACTTAATTTCCTTTTGGACATTTGAGGCGCCGGTCTGTATTGTTTTCTCTGGCCTGTCTGATGGCCAAAAAAGCCCAGATAATCCCTAAGGGCAACAAGGTATAAAGCAAAAAGAAGCTCTGGGACAAGGCTGGCAAAGTCCAGTGAAAATGTTCCCCAATGCCTATGAGATGGGGAAAAAAGCATCCAAAATGTATAGAAATACACTGAAGGGTTAACGTTACATGCAGAGGTCCAAACAAATGTAACTCCAAGCTGATCCAGGGAAAAACATGCCTGTCCAATCAGCTATAGTCTGGCCTTAAAATGCATGCTGGTAGAATATGTCAGCAGGGTGGGTCCTCCGGTGAAGAAAGCCGATTCATCCAGGGAGCCTCCTTATATGATGTCAGTCGGCACGTGGGGCATCAGAAGGTGTCAGCATGGAAGAGGAAGAGACTCAAGGCATCTCGGTTTCGATGATATCCACCCAATGACAAAACTGAAGGGAAACCAGCGCATCTGCCTTGCCGTGGCAATCCCTCCTTAAACGGCCCGGGGCATAGGAAAAAGCAGAGAATGCAGTGTCAACCAAGCAAGAATGCATTGTACAAAAGAATAAATTGTATTTAAATAAAGCACAATCAGCAGGAATCCATGTGATGTCTTATTCCACACTTTATTGGAGATATATTAAGCTGGTTAACATCTGCCATTTAGAGTCAACATGACAAGCGAAAAAAATTGTGCAAAAATAGGTAAAAGAGGTCAAAATGACCTTACAACCAACTAACAGCAAGAACTTAATGCAGAAGTAATTGTCACGCTGTTCTGCCCACAGACCAGACTAACCCCCAATACTGAGGTGGAAAGTGAGTAACCACGCACCCTCAGTAGTGAGAGCGTGCCCGGAGTGTGGATTGGTTGCGTGGACAAGGCCAGGAGTACCAGGGTAGGTAGAGTACTTGCCAGATTCGGGCGTGGAGAGGGTGCCATAGTAGGGTCCGTAGCCAGAGGTCGAGGATAACAGAGTTCCGGGAAGTAGGGGTCCAGGTGCCAAGATCAAGGGGTTCGAGAGGTAAGCGGTGGTCGTGCGGAAGCCGAGGTCGTAGAGCCAGAGTGGGGAGGAAGACAAGCCGATTCGGAAACTAAGCTGGAACAGAGAGAGAGCTAGACACAGTGAGCAACAGCACAAGGCAGACGAACTATGCAGAGTGAGGCTGGAGAGGAATCACCAGGGTTATAAAAGTGAGAAGGACCAATGGGAAGAAGAGGCGGAGCAGAGGCGCGCCCAGGAGCTCTTTGTGATATGGTAGGGTTTAATGGCTTGGTTTGTTGCTAAAGGATGGTGGGAGGAGCTGAGCCGGAGAGCGGAGATGGCCGGGGGCGGAGTTACCCGGCTGATGCAGTGCATAAATTAAGTTGTGCGGCGTGTGCCCCGTAAGCGGAGCAGCCGTGAGTCCGGCGTCGGCGGCGTGTGTGCGAGCGGGGGCGGAGGACGGGCCGAGGTGCACAGCAGAAATGGAGGAGGTCGCAGTCAGCGGTACAGGTAGGGAAGGGCAGCGCCGAGGGCGGCGTGTGCCCAGAGTCCTGACAGTACCCCCCCTTGAGGATTGGCCTCAGGAAGATCCATCCAAGGTTTGTGGGGAAACTTGAGATGAAAGCGTCTCAGCAACGCTGGAGCTTGAATCTGATCCAATGGAACCCAGGTTCATTCTTCCGGATCATACCCCTTCCAATGAATCAGGAACTGTAAACGGCCACTGGAAAAACGAGAATCCAGGATGGCTTGGACCTCAAACTCAGGTTGTCCCTGTATGGAGACGGGCTTTGGTCTTGGGTCTTTGGATGGGAAGCGAGAGCTCTGGATGTAGGGTTTGAGCAAGGAAACATGGAAAGCCGTGGGAATTCTCATGGTCGGAGGAAGTTGTAACCGGTAAGTGACTGGATTAATGCGCTCGAGAACCTCGAAGAGTCCCAGGAACTTGGGGGACAGTTTCGGGGTAGGAGTCTTCAGGTGGATATTTTTGGCAGAGAGCCACACCTTGCTCCCTGGCTTGTATTCAGGTTCTCCTGATGATGCCGATCGGCTTAAAGTTTGTACCTCTGGGAAGCGCCAGTGAGTGCCGAGTGAATCCTCTTCCAGGAGTGTTGAATCACGGAAATCCGCGAATTGGCTGCTGGTACCCCTGAATGACTGCTGGAGATGGGAAGACGAGCGGGGTGAAAACCATAGTTTGCAAAAAATGGAGATTCTTGGGTAGATTCATTCTTGTGAGAATTGATCGCGAATTCTGCCCAGGGTAGTAAATCCGTCCAATCGTCGAGAGCCTCCGATACAAAACATCTTAGATATTGTTCAATATTTTGGTTCATCCTCTCAGTCTGCCCGTTGGTCTGTGGGTGGTAGCCTGAGGAGAAGGAGAGGGAGATACCGAGAGATTTAGAGAAGGAGCGCCAGAATTTGGAAATAAATTGAGAACCCCTGTCGGAGACAATGGACGTGGGAATACCGTGGAGTCGAAAGACCTCTCTGGAAAAAATGCCCGCCAAAACTGGAGAAGAAGGAAGGGCCTTGAGCGGAATGAAGTGTGCCTGTTTCGTGAAACGATCCACGATGACGAGTATGGTGGTCATACCCTTGGAGGGTGGGAGTTCAACAATGAAATCCATGGAGATGTGTGTCCATGGACGTTCAGGGATGGGTAAAGGAAGCAGAAGACCCGGAGGTTTGCGCCGAGCGGTCTTATTTTGAGCGCAAGTCGAGCAGGCACTGGTAAAGTCCTGAACCTCACTAGCCATCTTGGGCCACCAGAAAGTCCTACTAATGAGATCCATGGTCTTTTTAAAGCCGGGATGACCCGCAGTCCTTGAGGAAAGGCCCCATTCCAGAATCTTCTGCCTGAATTGAGGCAGTGCGTACAAAGTACCCTCTGGAACCTCTACGCCTCTGGGAATCTGAGTTTGAGCTTTGATGATTTCATCCAGAATATCAAATGAATTAGCAGAAATAATTAATTTGGCCGGTAGAATGGTTTCAGGGATCTCTTCCGACCTCTCCTCTGGAGAGAATTGCTGAGACAAGGCATCGGCCTTAATATTCTTGGTACCAGGTATATAGGATAGAAAATAGTTGAAACTTGAGAAGAATAGTGCCCACCGGGCCTGCCGCGACCCCAAACGGCGGGCTCCTTCAATATATAACAAGCTTTTATGGTCCGTAAGGATGGAAATGGGTACCTTAGTACCCTCGAGAAGGTGTCTCCATTCTAGAAGGGCCATTTTGATGGCCAAAAGCTCTCTGTTACCGACATCATAGTTTCTCTCGGCCGAAGAATTTTTTTTTGAAAAAAACCCGCATGGGTGCAATTTATCTTGAGGTCCTGCTCTTTGGGAGAGTACTGCACCGGCTCCTGACTCCAAAGCGTCCACCTCGAGTATGAAGGGGAGAGAAGTGTCCGGATGGTGAAGGATAGGTGCAGAAACAAAGGTACATTTGAGGGTCTCGAAAGCAGTGGAAGCCTTGGGCGGCCAAATGGAGGGGTCGGCTCCTTTTTTGGTAAGATCAGTGATGGAGGCTACAATAGAGGGAAAATCCTGAATGAACTTCCTGTAATAATTGGCGAATCCGAAGAAGCGTTGGATGGCCTTCAACGTACTGGGCTGGGGCCAATCCAATATGGCCTTAAGTTTCTCCGGATCCATGCTGAAACCTTTGTCGGTGTAAGGATTTGCGCTGCGGGTATACCCGTGTCCAGCGCATCCTTACCATTTTCTCAGGCCATTCAGGCTCCCTGGCGGCATTCCCCGCTCCTGTCTGCTTTCCCTGTACCTTCTGCCCACGCGCATCAGCCCTACGGGCGCGCGCGCACCCAAGCCGACATTTTTTGGCGCCAGGCGCCTGACTACGCCTCCGTTGGCACGGCACACGCTCCTTGCGTGTCGCCGCTCGGGTCCCATCAGCTCCACCTCCCCGCTTCTCCCTCCTTACCTGACCCTTCCCCTGTCCGTCCCTCTGCTCCTCACCTTCTTCTCTCTGCTCCTGGATTCTCCGGTGCACCTTCCCCATGCTCCGCCTCCTCTGATGTCACGCACATGCACGGCACACCCCTTCCCCATCTGCCTTGCCTCTCAGGTCCTCCTTCCCTTTCTGTCCCTTCCCTTGTCCGTCCCTCCCCTTACTCTGACCACTCCTTTGCCTCTAGCAACTCTCCTCTATCTGGGCCTTATCTTGCTCACTCCTCTGTTCCTCCCCTCACTCCCATTGGTTTCAAACTTCCTCACTCTGCTCTCCTATTAGGTTCCTCTTCAGGCCGCTCCTTCGTCACTCCCCTTTCTCTGATTGGTCCCAGCCCCCTATATAATCCCTCTTCTCCATTTCCTCTTTGCTCTGCATAGCTTCTGTACCTTGGTGCTGTCTGCTGTTGCCTGGCCTCTCTTGTCTTTTCAGTGCTGCTCCTGTCCCTGGAATCTTTGCTGACCTCCTTGGATTTGACCCTTGCTTTGAACTCTACTACGCTACTCTCTGGAACCCTTTGGACCTTGCTTTGGACTTCTACGCTGCAGACCTCTACAACCCTTGGACACGGCACACGGACAAACTACTACGCTGCTTTCTCCACTCCACGACCCAGGCTTACGGACAATCGATCACGCTGCCCTCTCCAATCCACGACCCTTGGCATACAAACTTAACCCTTCTACGCCAGAGCTGTCAAGTACGGTATCATTTACATTCTTGTTACCCGGACCACCTACACTACTACCACTCTCCGGCCATGCCCCCGTTTGCTGCTACGTGTGTGGTTTTACCATTTCCACCTTAGTCCCGGGGTCTCATCTGGCTTGTCGGCAGGCCGAGCGTTACATTATGCAGAGCCAACAGACCCAGACCCCCCTGAGGTGGAAGATACCTTAGCCACCATTTCCAAACATTTAAATTTTTGGGACAAACAAGTCTCCACTCTAAACCAGCAAGTTAATACCCTATCTCTTCAGATTCCCCAGGGTAGTGTCCCTACGTCTTCCTCCAGTGTATCCCGTGAAGGATCAGGTCCCTCTGACTTGCGGAAACCTACCCCCAGTACATACGCGGGAGATCCGCTTGCATGTCACGGTTTCTTGAACCAGTGCGAAATACAATTTGAGCTGTCACCTTCTCGCTTCCCTATGGATCGTATTAAGGTAGCCTACGTGTACTCCCTCCTCTCTGGAGATGCCTTAGCCTGGGCCTCACCAATCTGGGAACTGAAACCCGAACTCACTTACAATTATGCCAATTTCAAAACAGAATTTCGATTAGTGTTTGACACTCCTGGACGCAGTGATATGGCGGCATCTTCTTTGTTCCATATTTCGCAGGGTCAGAGATCAGTGGCGCGTTACGCTCTGGAGTTCCGAACTATTGCAGCAGAGATGGACTGGAATGATGGGGCTCTCTCCGCCGCCTTCTGGCAAAGGCTTTCGGAGACCCTAAAGGACGAATTGGCGGCTAGTGAGATGCCATCCTCCCTAGAGGCGCTGATCGCTCTCTGCGTTCGGGTGGATCAGAGACTTCTGGAGAGGTAGGCTGAATGCCAACGTTCTCGTACTGCTACTTCTCTGTCCTCTAATTTCAGATCTCCTCTTCCTGCACTGCCTGCACTGGAAGCCCCGGAACCCATGCAACTGGGCACACTTCACCTCCCTTCTACGGAGCGATTATGTCGGAGGAATGAAGGGCTGTGCTTCTATTGTGGTTCTCCTGGGCATATCCTACCACGCTGTCCTTCGAAGCCGGGAAATGCCAATGCTCAGTGAGGTATGGGGGAGTCTCGCTGGATACCATCTCTGCTTCTTCTCTTCCCTCACAGCATCTCCCTAAACATCTCCTATTGTCGGTGCTCCTTAAGCACGCGAATATCCAGACCCCTGCTAAGGCCATCCTTGATTCCGGTTCCAGAGGAAATTTCATAAACCAGGTGTTTGCTTCTCAGCATGACATTCCTCTCCGGGAGAAGGCCTTTCCGGTCGGATTAGAGGCGATTGATGGTCGACCCCTGCAGCCAGCCTTTATTACCTTGGAGACACTTCCTCTTGAACTCTCTATGGATGATGGACATTTGGAAATTATCTCTTTTGATGTCATTCACTCTCCTTCGGTTCATATCATCCTGGGCTTGCCTTGGCTGTAATTACACAATCCCATCATCAATTGGACGGCCGAGGTTCTTGTTCTATGGAGATCATCTCAAGTAGGAGTGTCTGCTCCATCCACAGCGGTATTGGCCGTCCTGGAGACCACGTCCCCACAAGACGTCTCCCTTCCGGACATCTATTCGGAGTTCCTGGATGTCTTCAGTAAGGCCAAATCCGAGGAGCTTCCCCCTCATCGCCCTTTTGACTGTCCGATAGACTTAATTCCGGGTGCTCCATTTCCCAAAGCCAGGTCTTATCCGTTGTCTTTGCCTGAGACTGAGGCCATGTCCCAGTATATCTCAGAAAACCTTGCTACGGGCTTCATCCGGAAATCTAGTTCTCCCGCTGGAGCAGGATTCTTTTTTGTAAAGAAAAATATGGGACGCTTCGCCCCTGCATCGATTTCCGTGGCTTGAACAAAATTACCATAAAAAATCTTTATCCTTTGCCTCTTATTCCGGAGCTCTTCGATAGACTGCAAAGCGCGACCATTTTCTCCAAACTTGACCTAAGAGGAGCATACAACCTGATTCGCATCCGCAGAGGAGATGAATGGAAGACCGCGTTCAACACGCGCAGTGGTCATTATTAGTACCTGGTGATGCCGTTCGGGTTGTGCAATGCCCCTGCAGTCTTCCAAGACTTTATGAACGAGGTTTTTCGTGACCTATTGAACTCTTGTGTAATTATCTACTTGGATGATATCCTCATTTTTTCTAAGACCCTCGAAGAACACATTCTTCATACCAAGATGGTGCTCTCTCGTTTACGGGCCAACAAACTCTATGCCAAGATGGAGAAGTGTGTCTTTCATCAATCTTCTACTTCCTTCCTGGGGTACATTGTCTCTGATCAAGGCTTCACCATGGATCCGGAGAAGCTCAATTCCATACTCCAATGGCCTCAACCTAACTCCTTAAAAGCGATTCAGCGTTTCCTCGGCTTCGCAAACTATTACAGGAAGTTCATTGCTGGCTTTTCTACTTTGGTGGCACCCATCACGGCCCTTACCAAAAAGGGGGCCAATCCGTCCTCAGGCCATTGGAAGCCATCCGGGCCTTTGAATCTTTTAAAAGAGCCTTTGTTTCAGCTCTGATCCTGCGACATCCCGTCCCCACTCTCCCCTTTACTTTGGAAGTTGACGCCTCTGACATAGGAGCTGGTGCGGTTCTCTCTCAAAGGACTACTCCTGAAGACAAATTACACCCCTGTGGGTTTTTTTCTAAAAAAAATTCTTCTGCAGAAAGAAATTACGACGTGGGGAATCGGGAATTGTTAGCCATCAAGATGGCTTTACAAGAGTGGAGACATCTCCTGGAAGGAACCAAAGAACCCATTTCCATTCTGACGGACCACAAGAATCTATCCTACATTGAAGGCGCTCGTCGCCTTGGTCCTCGTCAAGCTCGTTGGGCCCTGTTCTTTTCTAGGTTTAATTTCACCATCTCTTATATTCCTGGGATTAAGAATATCAAAGCGGATGCACTATCCCGCCAGTTTATCACTGAGAAGAAATCTCAAGATACCCCGGAGAATATTCTACCCCCACAGTTGTTTATTGCTGCCGCTTCTTTTGACATTCTAGACAAGATTCTGGAATCCCAGACTCAGGTTCCCGAAGGGTTGGAAGTTCCTGATGGTCATCTTTACGCGGCTCCACGTTTTCATCTCAAAATTCTGGAATGGGGCCATTCCTCCAGATCTGCTGGCCATCCCGGCTTTAAGAAGACCAATGATTTAATTCGACGAACCTTCTGGTGGCCCAACATGTCGAAGGATATCAGAGCTTTCACCTCTTCATGCCCAGTCTGTGCACAAAATAAATCTGTCCATCAAAAACCTTCCGGTCTTCTTCAACCCCTCCCTGTACCGGATCGTCCGTGGAGTCACATTTCTATGGACTTCAGCGTGGACCTTCCCCCATCTAATGGCATGACTATCATTCTTGTAATTGTCGACAGATTTTCTACGCAAGCTCCTTTTTTTCCCCTCAAGGGTCTCCCCAATTCCAGAACTTTGGCCGACATTTTTGTAAAGGAAATCTTCCGTATTCATGGTGTCCCGTGGTCCATTGTTTCAGATCTGGGTAGGCAATTTGTTTCTAACTTCTGGCGTGCATTTTCCCAGAGGTTGGGCATTACCCTTCTTTTTTCCTCAGGCTACCATCCCTAAACAAATGGGCAGACCGAACGTATGAACCAATCCCTGGAACAGTATTTACGTTGTTTTTCTTCGGACTCTCAGGATAATTGGGCTGGGTTACTCCCTTGGGCTGAATTCGCGATCAACTCTGAACGAGTCTACCCAAGAATCACCGTTTTTTATTAACTACGGATTTCACCCTACTCGTCTTCCCATGCATCCTCCCAGGTCCGGAGTTCCGGCAGCAGATGAGAGGGTATCTTCCTTACAGGAGTCATGGAAAAGGATTCAAGCAGTGCTTCAAAAATCTGTGTTAAGGCAGAAGAAACAAGCAGATAGGCTCCGTCAGGAGGGCCATAAGTTCATCCCTGGAGAGGTCTGACTTTCTTCGAAAAATATCAAATTGAAGGCCCCATCCCCTAAATTATCTCCCATTTTTCTATTCTGAAACAGATTAACCCTGTAGCCTATCAACTCCAACTGCCTCCATCTATGAAGATTTCACTCGTCTTCCACGTTTCCCTTTTGAAACCTTTTATTCAAGGCAAACGGTTTGCCCACCCCTCCTTTCGACCTCCCCCTCCCATTGTACCTGGACAACAGGACTTTGAAATTCAATCTATCATTGATTCTCGCATCTCCAGGGGCAAACTCCAATATTTGGTCCACTGGAAGGGATACGGACCTCAGGATCGTTCATGGGTTTCACATTCAGATGTTCATGCTCCTTCCCTACTCAGACGTTTCCATCAAAAATTTCCCCTCAAACCATGGTTGGTTCATCCGGAGTCCGACCCTCGAGGGGGGGGTGCTGTAAGGATTCGCGCTGCGGGTATACCCGCGTCCAGCGCATCCTTACCATTTTCTCAGGCCATTCAGGCTCCCTGGCGGCATTCCCTGCTCCTGGCTGCTTTCCCTGCACCTTCTGCCCACGAGCATCAGCCCTACGTGCGCGCGCGCACCCAAGCCGCCATTTTTTGGCGCCAGGTGCCTGACGTGTCGCAGCTCGGGTCCTGTCATCTCCACCTCCCCGCTTCTCCCTCCTTACCTGACCCTTCCCCTGTCCATCCCTCTCCTCCTCCCCTTCTTCTCTCTGCTCCTGGATCCTCTGGTGCACCTTCCCCATGCTCCGCCTCCTCTGATGTCACGCACATGCCCAGCACGCCCCTTCCCCATCTGCCTTGCCTCTCAGGTCCTCCTTACCTTTCTGTCCCTTCCCTTGTCCGTCACTCCATTCCTCCCCTTACTCTGACCACTCCCTTTGCCTCTAGCAACTCTCCTCTATCTGGGTCTTATCTTGCTCACTCCTCTGTTCCTCCCCTCACTCCCATTGGTTTCAAACTTCCTCACTCTGCTCTCCTATTAGGTTCCTCTTCAGGCCGCTCCTCCGTCACTCCCCTTTCTCTGATTGGTCCCAGCCGCCTATATAATCCCTCTTCTCCATTTCCTCTTTGCTCTGCATAACTTCTGTACCTTGGTGCTGTCTGCTGTTGCCTGGCCTCTCTTGTCTTTTCAGTGCTGCTCCTGTCCCTGGAATCTTTGCTGACCTCCCTGGATTTAACCCTTGCTTTGAACTCTACTATGCTACTCTCTGGAACCCTTTGGACCTTGCTTTGGACTTCTACGCTGCAGACCTCTACAACCCTTGGACACGGCACACGGACAAACTACTACGCTGCTCTCTCCACTCCACGACCCAGGCTTACGGACAATCGATTACGCTGCCCTCTCCAATCCACGACCCTTGGCATACGAACTTAACCCTTCTACGCCGGAGCTGTCAAGTACGGTATCATTTACATTCTTGTTACAAGGACCACCTACGCTACTACCACTCTCCGGCCGTGCCCCCGTTTGCTGCTAGGTGTGTGGTTTTACCCTTTCCACCTCAGTCCCGGGGTCTCGTCTGGCTTGTGGGCAGGCCGAGTGTTACAGTGGGAGATAATGTAACCAAGGAAGGCTGTGGATCTTTGGTGGAAAAGACATTTCTCAAGTTTAGCATAAAGATGATTGAGACGAAGACGGGTAAGCACGAGCCTAGTGTGTATTATGTGTTCTTGAAGGGTCTTGGAAAAGATCAGTATGTCGTCCAAGTAGATAATCACAAAAACGTTAAGTACGTCCCGGAAGACCTCGCTCATAAAGTCCTGGAAGACAGCTGGGGCCGAAGGGCATAACTAGGTATTCATAGTGACCGCTGCGGGTGTTAAAAGCGGCCTTCCACTCGTCCCCCTCCCGGATGCGGATGAGGTTGTAAGCCTCTCTCAGATCAAGCTTAGAGAAAATGGTGGGCAGACTCTCCTCAAACCTATCCAAATTAGAAAAATATTGTCTATGTGTCACACCCACAACATTAAAAAAGGGTGGTGAAAGATGACATCGTCCTCCAACCTGTTTACGAATATGTTGGTGTTTGTGAGTGTAGGAGACAGGAAGGAAGAGCCTGGGCACTACGGATTTCTGCTTGTTCAATACCAAGGTTACCAATACCAATACCTGTTCTCTCATCTCTAGAAATCCATTAATCCTTTGCAAGAAATATGATGTATCCTTAATATATGACGGTGAATTAATCACCAGAGGACGGAGGAGTTTATCGAAAAAAAATGGCCAATGGCTGTGTAACAGGGAACTTATCCCTGTTCAGAATATGCCGCTAATCCAGTAGTGTGTTGGTTAATTGGATCCAGCAGTTAACCAGCTTCACCTGGCTGATTAGAGGTTTGTTAGAAAAGCCTGTCTTTGAGACAGGAAAAGAGATTCTTCCTGAGCTCACACGTGAGCTGAACCAGGAAACAGACAGAGCAGAGGTTTCTGAGTCTCACAGGTGAGACTGACGAGGGAACACAGAGAAGTCTTTCAGCAAGAGGTTCACACTCTTCGCCTAGAACTGAATGCCTCACAACAAGAGGTCAACAGTGTCCGGACAGAGGTGGACGTATCCCAGAAGGAGGTTCATACACTCCGCACAGCACTGGATGCCTAACACCACGAGATCGGCAGTTGCCGCACAAAACTGGAAGTCTCCAAAAAGGAACTTCACAGTCTCGCTGAGAAGCTGGACAATTAAAAAAAAACTATTGTCAATCTTAATATAGATCTCAAAGTCTCTCAGAAGGAGCTTCAGACCCTCAACCTAGAGATGGAAGTCTCAAGCCAGGAGACAGTCAATCACCAAGCAGAGGTGCGAAAATGGAAGGCGGACAACAAGGAGGCCCTGAATATCATAGAGACTGAAAAAAGAGAAAATTCAAGGCTAAAACAAGAAAATTCTGAGTTGACAGACCACATCAATGGAAAGAATGCAAAGCTACACAAGCTAAAAAAATAAAGAGATTTCTGGAAGGCGAAAAGATTGAAGCAGAGCACCGACTGCAGAACCAACTACAAGGTCTGCATACACACCTCCGGAATGCCGAGGAGAAACAGCAAACTCTGCAGGAAGAAAATCTGCAGGCTGCTAAAGAGGTACAAGCGCTGCAGGAACGTCTCAATACCCAGTGCATTGCACAGAGCAGTATGAGGAGCTAAAGGCCACGCTGCATGTCATCAGAGCATCATTGGAGGCGGAGCTTCGATACCAGGTGACTCTGTATGAGAGGGAGTGGGAGAAGGCCCAGAAACTGGAGCAAGAGCTGGAGAGACAGAGAGTCTGTTCCATCCCCTTGAGTCAGTACACCAAGGAGAAAACAGACGCAGCGGCAACCTTGACGACAAAAATTACAGAACTCCAGAATATGAAGGAGACACTAATACAAACTCAGAGAAAGCAAAGTGCGCAGATAAATTCCCTGAGAAGAGACTTGCAAGACGCACTCAAAAAACAGGGATCTCTCGCGGATGAGGTTCAGTACTACAAGGACAAGTATTGACCCTGACCAAGTGTCAGTATCCCACAGCCACAAAAACCCAAAGAAAAAAGGGTACAGTGAGAGCTGGGAACACCGCTCACCTAAAAACAAGGTTGCAAAGTCTAAACCACCTAAGCAAGCACTAGCTAAACCTTCAGCGGCCCAACAGGCAACACAAAAAGGTATACGTGCCGAATCAAAACCAGAAAAATCCTTAGCTGGTGAAGCTGAGAAGATAGGATGTTCTCTGGAAAGGGAGGTGGAAGTGCAGCTCAATCCCAAAAAAGCTGAACTGACGACTCCGTTGAGTGGAGGATGTGCAGAAAGACAGCTTCAAGGGCAGAAAACTCAAAGGGCTAGTCCTAACTGCTCTACAACTGTTGCCATACAGTTTATCTACAAAAAGAAGAGCGCCCGATGCAAGGGAAATCTCATGACCATGCACTCAGAAAGAAGATGATACTTGGGAAAAGTCCTCCTCGAGCGACTGAGGAGTGCTGAGCTCAAGCACCTTCGGGAGGAGACAAAATAAACTGGAGAAAGGGCTCCAATCCCAGCGGGACTGAGGGTTCTCTTCCTCCATCCACTCATTTAAGTCACTGAAAGATCTCTAATGAGAGTGGAAGGATGGGCTTTGGCCGTGGCAAGCCCGAGCTTCCCACAAACAGGGGGAGGTATGTAACAGGGAACTTATCCCTGTTCAGAATATGCCACTAATACAGCAGTGTGTTGGTTAATTGGATCCAGAATTTAACCAACTTCACCTGGCTGATTAGATGTTTGTTAGAAAAGCCTGCATTTGAGACAGGAACAGAGATTCTTCCTGAGCTCACACGTGAGCTGAACCAGGGAACAGACAGAGAAGAGGTTCCTGAGTCTCACAGGTGAGACTGACCGAGGGAACACAGAGATGTCTGGAGCTTACAAGATACAACCCATCTGACAAATAAGACTTCAAAACCTGAATGCTGATATATCCGGAGAAAAGGCAGCAACCAAGCAAACAGATAAGACTTTCTTATTGGACTGTTAAGTATATCTGTATATATAAATATATCTATATGACTTGGGCTGATGAATAGCTTGGGTAGCCACCCAGTTAAAGAGGGCTGGAATATAAGTATACATATACGCCAAAGTGGAGCAGGTTTTGTTTGGGCTCACTATTTTTCATATGTTTGCTGTGTTTAAAGCGACAGGCGCAATAAAGCCTCATTTAAGTTTCACTTTAAACGGTCTCCATTGCGTGCCTCTGAACACGTCTCTTAAAGGCTGAACAAGGGATTCTGTACCTGCTACAATGGGGTGACCTGGAGGTCTAACTAGATTCTTGAGAATCTTCAGAAGAATGTATAATACTGGAATGATGGGAACCCTTTTAACAAGGAAATCCCTCTGTTTACTGGATATTTCTCCACCCTCCGGGCTGCTGTGATGGTCTGTAAAATGTTATTAGCAACTACAGCGGAGGGATTGTGAGGTGCCACCCTGCAATTGGACATATCTGATAACTGTCGTAGGATCTCCTTTCTGTAATATAGCCTGTTTATGACCACGATGTCACCCCCTTTCATCATGACGTTGGGGTCCATCTCTAATTCCCTAAGTAGAACCCTTTCCTGTTTAGAGAAATGAGTGTGTCTTAAAGGTGATTGTGATTCTTTTTAAAGAAGATCAATGTATTTTTATACAAGGGAAATATACGTCTCGATGGTATGGTTGGTAGCTGGAGGATAAAATCTGCGCCTATTCCACACATTATAGTGGGAGAGAAAGCAGTGAGTGGGTGAGAGTGAAAACCCAGGAACTGTATCAGGATATCCCAGTAGTGTTCTCTGAGGTGCAAAGTTTTGGTAAGATTTTGAATGACCTGAAACTGCATTGAATTTAAACAGGATACAAACTCAACAAGTAAACAGAGCTATTAAAGCTGAGATCTGTAAACTGCAGACTAACTTCCAGAATAATAAAAATACACGTGTTTCAAGCCATGAAATGTTCTGCAAGAGTCCGTGTAAATTTGAAGAAACTGGTGAAAGTTTAGGTCTAAGACGTAACTGTTCACCTTTCTCTGATTTTAACACTCAAGTGATAGATATGAGTAACCGCTTTTACGAGCGAGGTCACAGTAATGGTACTGTCAAAAAAGCACTACATACCCCAAGACCAACTCTTCTGGCTAAAAATCAGAGAAGAGAAAATACAAATAGTGATGTTATAAGATTTATTGGGACTTACAGCAACTGATGGCATGACATTAGAAAGATATTTATTAAACACTGGCATCTACTAACAGAGGACAATGACCTGGCACAAGTCCTTAAACCAACCCCCAGCATGACAAGCAGACGCACAAGAAATTTATATGATCGGCTTGTTCATAGCCATTTTCAAGCCACTCCTGCAAGGACTTGGCTGAACCAAAAACCGACTGGATCATTTCCGCCTTTATGCCCAAGACAAAAACATTTATTGATTCTAAACAAAATGTATCAGATTAAAGACTTCATCAATTGTCTTAGTAAAGGAGTCATCTATCTTATCCAATGCAACTGTCGGAAACTATATGTAGGAAAAACACATAGACAATTAAAGGTTAGAGAGTCTTAGATCACATTGAATCTGTGAGAAACACCCATGATACCCCTGTGGTCAGACATATTAATGATGCCCACCAAGGAGATTCTAACATGTTACATTTCGTGGGTATCGAACAAATATCGTATGGACCATGCAAGGGGGACTGGGACAGAAACCTGTTACAGAAAGAATGTACAGCAAGCAATGTGGGGCAAAAGAGCACAGCAGCAAAAAAAATTTCCAAGGAAAAATAATAAGAGGGCAACTCCAAGGTAAAAATAAAAGGTATTTAATCCATCAGCTCACATAAAGTGAAAGAAAACAAATGCACCAACGTGTTTCATCCCGTGGGACTTTGTCAAGGTGTAATTAAGACAACACATATTCTTACCTATATTCAGTCCCCATTTTGTGCCAAAACCACATCAGTGCAGCATCATGCTTGCACGTCTGTGGCCCGTCGCGTCGACATGACACTCCCCCAAGGCAGCTGGACTAATCCGGCACTCGGGATGATGTCACAGTTTCACCACCCTCGCTGGAACGCAACCATGCGCCACCCATGATTGGCTAATGGAGCCAATGTGACCAATCTTAAAACAAAACAAACTTTATTAATACATAAAAACAAGCACAAAACTATAAAATGTAAAATACAGAGAAAGACTATAAAAAAAGATATATATAGAAACCTATTCTGAAAGTATAAATACTTGAAAACGAGAGGTAACTCTCAATGTATTACTTCCTGGTAAAACATTTTATAAATAAATCCCTACAGCATTTATATCTAATACAAGTGAAAATCAATTCTTAGACTCTTTAATAGTTAAAAAAAACTATGAAAACAATGTGAAAAAAAATCAAAAAGTCCCCAAAACAACGTGTTGTAAAGGGGAACTAAATAGTACTGAATGAAGTTCTTCAAATATTAGTTTTGAAAGCAACCCCACTTTATCAGGATACCAAAGGATAAATCTGACATCTGCAGCTTTCCTGTGTGAGGTGCTTTGTCCTCCCAGTGCTATTTATAGAGAAAAAGAGAAGAGAAAAAAAACACAAAACGCCAACAGTGTGATTCCGTTTTTATATTCAATAAAAAGGTAAGTAATGCACTTACAATCCCAAAGATCTTTTATAGCATAACAATAAAAGGAGAATATGCTCAGCCTTAGAGTTTGAGGTATCCAGGACTGCCGATTTCCCCAACCTTGTTTGCATGTGACTGCTACATTCCTGAATGTGACATGTGGGTTTCAGGGGGTGATGGGTCAGACGGGTCAAATGAAAAAGGCTTGCTCCAATTTCCAAACGCATTTCATGACATCAGTCACTATATCAGGGGATCTCTACATGGAGGGTGCTGAGGATTGAGATACTGTACCCATCCCCAATCCATTGTGGATAGCGACTCAATATATTCTTGGAGAGTTCAAACTCCAACAATATGGTCTTACATTCACAAGCAATAAGCAATAATAGTCAATCAACAATAGAGTTTCTGGATATTGAATTATCACATTTGGAGGAGGGTACGATTCTTTAATTTTTTCTTTTTTTTTAAACAGTGGATTGTAATGGCCTACTAGACACCAGAAATGAACACTATGATAAAGGGATTCAAAATATCCCATTTGGTCAATTCCAGAGATTACATAAAAAATGTTCAAATCATAAAACCCACACTAGAGGTGAAGATCGGTTTAATCCACTTTGTAATCATGAAACATATTGGACTGACCAATTACAAACTTTGCCTCCCTAAGGATTGCATTTAGAAATAGATATAGCAGCATTTATTTAAAATTATTTTTATACAGGATATTTGTAACTTCTTTTATCACTATACACACCTATTTTTATAATATTCTAATTTTTTGTATAAAAAAAAACACTAGTATATTCTATTTTTTCCATGAGTATTGAACTCCATATGTTCATATTGTTTATCTGTTCTTCTGGTATTTTCTGACTATTAATATAAAATAACCAATAGTTTTTTTACTACACCCTTGTACATATTCCGACAAATGTACAATGTACAGTACTTAGCTTAAATCTCTTTATTTTTAAAAACAGTGTTCATGAATCACAGTACCACTAATTCTGACAAAGTTTTAATAACAATGAAATTCCCTCCAATATGGGGTACAAACAGATCTCATTCAACACAACAAATCTCTATTGAACTATATACAGCCCAACTCCGTTATAGCGCGGTCCCCGGGGGGCGCCCGATTGGGAGGAGGGAGGAGGGAGGGAAAAGGTGGCCGGCAGCCCTACACGTCCCCCAGCAGCCACCGTAACTTCCCCTAGCAGCCTCACTTCCCCCAGTAGTCCACACCGATCCCCCCCAGCCAGCCACGCTCCAATCAACACCCCCTGCCAGCCCCGCTCCAAGCAACCCCCCCTCCCGGCCCTGCTCAAAGCAACCCCCCCTGCCAGCCCCGCTCCAAGCAACCCCCCCAGCCAGCCCTGCTCCAAGCAACCCCCCCAGCCAGCTCCGCTCCGACCCGCCAGCTCCGCTCCGCCCTAACCCCCCTCCGCCAGACCCGCTCCGAGCAACCTCCCGAGACAGCTCTGCTAGCTCTGCTCCGACACCCCCCCTCCTGATGCCAGCTCTGCTCCGACACCCCCCCCCTCCTGACGCCAGATCCGCTCCGACACCCCCCCTCCCGATGCCAGCTCCGCTCCGACACCCCCCCTCCCGATGCCAGCTCCACTCTGACACCCCCCCTCCCGATGCCAGCTCCGCTCCAATCTCAGCACCTGACACCAAAGGTAGGGAGGGGGACTGGTAGGGGGGGGGTGGTGTGAGTGTGGTGTGTGGTGTGAGTGTGGTGTGAGTGTGGTGTGTGTGTGGTGTATGTGCAGTGTGCTGTGTGTGCAGTGTGCTGTGTGTGCAGTGTGCGCAGTGTGCTGTGTGTGCAGTGTTCTGTGAGAGTGTGATGTGAATGTGTGCAGTGTGCTGCGAGTGTATGCAGTGTGTGCAGTGTGCAGTGTGTGCAGTGTGCTGTGAGTGTATGAAGTGTGCTGTGAGTGTGTGCAGTGTGCTGTGAGTGTGTGCAGTGAGTGTGTGCAGTGTGCAGTGAGTGTGTGCAGTGTGTGTGCGTGCAGTGTATGCAGTGTGCAGTGAGTGTGTGCAGTGTGTGTGTGCAGTGAGTGTGTGCAGTGTGTGTGTGCAGTGTATGCAGTGTGCTGTGAGTGTGTGCAGTGTGCTGTGAGTGTGTGCAGTGTGCTGTGAGTGTTCTGTGAGTGTGTTCAGTGTGCTGTGAGTGAGTGTGTGCAGTGTGCTGTGAGTGTGTGCAGTGTGCTATGAGGGTGTGCAGTGTGCAGTGAGTGTGTGCAGTGTGCTGTGAGTGTGTGCTGGTGCTGTAAGTGTGTGTAGTGTGCTGAGTGTGTTTTTTTTTTTTTTTTAATTCGGGGTCCATGCTCAAACCGCATTATAAGCGAATCCGCGTTATAGCGGATCGCGCTATAACGGGGTTGAGCTGTATATATTTTTTTCAAATTGCTAATATATTTTTTTTTATTACTGGGAACGTATGTGCCACATATGGTAAACCTACCCAGCCTACAAATATTTCAAAGCAAGTATAAACCAACCTCACACTGATGATACCCATAGATGATACTATGTTCATCTGATGATAGACACCATAGATGATACTATGTTCATATTGTTTATCTGTTGTTCTGTTATTTTCTGACTATTAATATAAAATAACCAATAGTTTTTTTACTACACCCTAGTACATATTCCGACAAATGTACAATGTACAGTACTTAGTTTAAATCTCTTTATTTTTAAAAACAGAGTTCATGAATCACAGTACCACTAATTCTGACAAAGTTTTAATAACAATGAAATTCCCTCAATATGGGGTACAAACACTAACATGGGAAGCCCACCTCTCCCCACTTCCCAAGTTAGTGGGTCCTTTCATTCTACTGGATATAGATCCAATGTGGTCTTTCTACCTCCTAATAGAGGTAAATGAGAATTTTAATCCTAATAGAGGTATATTAGTATTTTATCTGGTAGTGTTAGGACTTGCGAACGGGTGTCTGCCTTGTCGTGGCTCGCAAGCTTACAACGCTTTGGCCAAAGGGTTAAACTTAATGACCCTTTTTCAAGAGAATATATAAGTATTTTACTGTGTATTTTTGTCATGTTGGATGTAGCATTGGGCGTCTCTGTCGTCTGTTGTATACATATACCTACCTGCTACACCTAATATGTACAGACAATTTTTAGGTGCCAGTGTAATTTATGATACACCAATCGATATATTATCTTTTATTTCTTCTTTAATAAACTATTTTAATAGTATCATCACTACATTACTTTAAGTATAGAGTGCATTCAGTGGAATTTCTTTTCTCTTACATATTGCATGGGGTACAAAAATGGACAGTTTTGATAAGCCAAGTGGTCTTTATCCGTTGACAATTTATATGAAAATTAGGTGACTTGTGAAGAGTCAAAAGCAGTTGATAGTAGGATTCATACCTTGTTCATGTGTTCAAAGCAATGGCATTATGGTCAGAACATTTTTGATTGTACAGGCTGCATCCATCATTACATTTTTGTATGTGTTTTATCAGTGACCTATTCAGTGTTTTACATTGAATAATATACATTTCCTGTGATGTATTATCACAAAAATATAAACATTGCAAACTTTTATTTCATATATTCTGCAGGTTTATGATTATACTAGTGGAAATACCTGGCATTACTGTGGGGGGGGGGGGTGATGGCACAAAGCAGGGCAAGTTCAAGATCTTTTTTGAAGTTCTGGCAACACATCAACTGTGTGCCATCTACATACCCCCTCAAACTTGTCTGGACCTTGTTCTTGGCCTCCCTCACTCCACCCTCCGTATAACATCAACCCTCGCCTTCTTCCTCGCTGTCCTGGGACTCCCATCTCCTCCGCCATCCACAATTTCCCTAAGCAAGTCAGTCACCGGGTGTTGTACCTGAAAGGCTATATATCTGGCATGTGATATACTGGTGACATCATAGTGAGTTTCATAGTGAGTTTCACACATTTTGTACAGAAACTCCTTTGTACGGAAACATACTGTACCTAATATGTTTATATGTATATATGCTTTTACACCAGTTTCATTCATTTTCAAGCGCTATGATTTTTGAGGAAAAAGCAGCATACAACCAAGGGAGTAGGGTCCAAAACAACATTTTTATTAAATCATGAGTAAAAAAAGGGGGTACACAGCTCTCCTAAGCGTTTCGTACACTTCTGTACTTTATCAAGGAGTGAAAAAACATTCTCCCCGAGTTCCCTTTTAAGCTGGGTTCATCTGTGGCGTTTTCACACCCAAAACTTAATGACGTCATGACGCAATGGGCGCGCACCCAATGTGCATGCGTGCCCCCTCCTCTAACGTCAGACACCCTGCCCACTCATCCCCACAAATGTCCAGCATGGAACCGGCACTGTTCTTAAAACTCAATCATGTCGTGCCCCCGCCGGCTGTGACGTCATGATGCCCGGGCATAGAAGCGCTTGTACACAACCCCAAGAGCACGATCACACGCTAGCCACCCTCACTGAGTCAAGCGTTCCAAAAACCCATCAGAGAGCAAGATTCAGGAGAAAGTTTAGTGGCCCAACACCACTAAGATAAATAAACAATAAAAAACATATGGGAAAATTTGTTAATTCCCTGGGAACAGCAGTTTCTCTCTGTGTGGGGTCACTTCCTGACTTTTAAAACTCTATGTGCAATCAGGAGTTCAGCCTGCTTAATTAGTTTGCAGCTGCTGGTGTCTTCTCTAGGGAGATTAACTCTCTGTACCCTGGAAAGCCCCATAGCTGCCCTATTCCAGCACCTAGAGATAGTGAATGTATCATAATATATATACACATATACATATATATAACGAAGCTATCGGCCAACCCCACCTATGCTCTTCCTTTTGATCCAATTAGATAGCATACCAAGTCTGGTGGCTCTAGGATTAAGCGTGTGGATTTGTATAGCCAGACAAACAAACTTGCTGTATTATAGTATAGATATACACAAGTACACCTAAATCAATTCGCATGAATATTCTGTCTCTCGGTGAAAAACGTGTTTGAAATATTTATAGAATATTTATGAGATTACATTAAAATTGAATGTCTTTACACTTCCAGAATGCCTTGCACTAAAAAAAACATGCTGCAGTGCACAATGCTCCATATTTATATGCATTCCCACATTCCCGTACCTCCCTCAAAAGCTCCTTGTATTTAGATAAATAGACATTTAGAAAACCCGGAAAGCCATGATAGCCTGTTTGCTAGGAACAGGTAACCACTTATTAATATACATCTAATAAATATGTATAACTAGCTGATAGACCCGGCGTTGCCCGGAATGTGAATGGATAAAATAAAAAAGAATGTTGTTTGTAATAAAAAGTATATGAATGAAATACAATGAAAACAAAGAGTAATATATAAAAATTTTAAAAAGCTTTTATTGTCGTTGATGAAGAATAAAAAGTGGTATATAAATTTTTAATAAACATATGTAAGAGTCCATGTGATAATAATTGGTATAGTAATAAATTATTGTTGTTATTAAATGCAAGTTGATAAGAGAAAAGTAATTGTATGTGTGAACATACGTTGTCATCCAGAGGAAGGCAAAAAAAAAAACCGTATTAAGGTGAAAAAAGAATTCCTTCCTGACTCCAACAATTGGCAATCGGAACAATCCCTGGATGAACATCCGTCATATGTGTGTGTAAATGTAAAAGTATTGTTGTAGTAAATGTAAGTGGATGTGTGTAAGAATGATAATAGTAAATGTTTATTGTAATAGAGGAAGGGTGGGGGGGTGTGGGAAGAGGAAGGGTGGGTGGGTGTTGGTGTGGGAAGAGGAAGGGTGGGTGGGTGTGAAGAGTAAGGGTGGTTGGGAAGAGGGTGGGTGGGTGGGGGGGGTGGGAAGAGTAAGGGTGGGTGTGTGGGGGTGTGGGAAGAGTAAGGGTGGGTGGGTGTGTGTGTGGGAAGAGTAAGGGTGTGGGAAGAGTAAGGGTGGGTGGGTGGGGGTGTGGGAAGAGTAAGGGTGGGTGGGTGGGGGTGTGTGAAGAGTAAGGGTGGGTGGATGTGAAGAGTAAGGGTGGGTGGGAAGAGGGAGGGTGGGTGGGAAGAGTAAGGGTGGGTGTGTGGGTGTGTGGGAAGAGTAAGGGTGGGTGGGTGGGTGTGTGGGAAGAGTAAGGGTGGGTGGGTGGGTGTGTGGGAAGAGTTTGTGTGGGAAGAGTAAGGGTGGGTGGGTGGGTTAGTGTGGGAAGAGTAAGGGTGGGTGGGTGGGTGTGTGGGAAGAGTGTGGGTGGGTGGGTGGGTGTGTGGGAAGAGTGTGGGTGGGTGGGTGGGTGTGTGGGAAGAGTGTGGGTGGGTGGGTGGTTGTTTGGGAAGAGTAAGGGTGGGTGGGTGGGTGGGTGTGTGGGAAGAGTAATTGTGTGGGAAGAGTAAGGGTGGGTGGGTGGGTGTGTGTGTGGGAAGAGTAAGGGTGGGTGGGTGGGTGTGTGGGAAGAGTAAGGGTGGGTGGGTGCATGTGTGGGAAGAGTAAGGGTGGGTGGGTGGGTGTGTGTGTGTGGGTAGAGTAAGGGTCGGTGGGTGGGTGTGTGGGAAGAGTAAGGGTGGGTGGGTGGGTGTGTGGGAAGAGTAAGGGTGGGTGGGTGGGTGTGAAGAGTAAGGGTGGGTGGGTGGGTGTGTGTGAAGAGTAAGGGTGGGTGGGTGGGTGTGTGGGAAGAGTAAGGGTGGGTGGGTGTGTGTGAAGAGTAAGGGTGGGTGGGTGGGTGTGTGTGAAGAGTAAGGGTGGGTGGGTGTGTGGGAAGAGTAAGGGTGGGTGTGTGGGAAGAGTAAGGGTGGGTGGGTGGGTGTGTGGGAAGAGTAAGGGTGGGTGGGTGGGTGTGTGGGAAGAGTAAGGGTGGGTGGGTGGGTGTGTGAGAAGAGTAAGGGTGGGTGGGAAGAGTAAGGGTGGGTGGGTGGTAGTGTGGGAAGAGTAAGGGTGGGTGGGTGGGAGTGTGGGAAGAGTAAGGGTGGGTGGGTGGGAGTGTGGGAAGAGTAAGGGTGGGTGGGTGGGAGTGTGGGAAGAGTAAGGGTGGGTGGGTGGGAGTGTGGGAAGAGTAAGGGTGGGTGGGTGGGAGTGTGGGAAGAGTAAGGGTGGGTGGGTGGGAGTGTGGGAAGAGTAAGGGTGGGTGGGTGGGAGTGTGGGAAGAGTAAGGGTGGGTGGGTGGGAAGAGTAAGGGTGGGTGGGAAGAGTAAGGGTGGGTGGGTGGGAGTGTGGGAAGAGTAAGGGTGGGTGGGTGGGGGTGTGGGAAGAGTAAGGGTGGGTGGGTGGGGGTGTGGGAAGAGTAAGGGTGGGTGGGTGGGGGGGTGTGGGAAGAGTAAGGGTGGGTGGGTGGGGGGGTGTGGGAAGAGTAAGGGTGGGTGGGTGGGGGGGTGTGGGAAGAGTAAGGGTGGGTGGGTGGGGGGTTGTAGGAAGAGTAAGGGTGGGTGGGTGGGGGGTTGTAGGAAGAGTAAGGGTGGGTGGGTGGGGGGTTGTAGGAAGAGTAAGGGTGGGGGTGGGTGGGGGGTTGTAGGAAGAGTAAGGGTGGGTGGGTGGGGGGTTGTAGGAAGAGTAAGGGTGGGTGGGTGGGGGGTTGTAGGAAGAGTAAGGGTGGGTGGGTGGGGGGTTGTAGGAAGAGTAAGGGTGGGTGGGTGGGGGGTTGTAGGAAGAGTAAGGGTGGGTGGGTGGGGGGTTGTAGGAAGAGTAAGGGTGGGTGGGTGGGGGGTTGTAGGAAGAGTAAGGGTGGGTGGGTGGGGGGTTGTAGGAAGAGTAAGGGTGGGTGGGTGGGGGGTTGTAGGAAGAGTAAGGGTGGGTGGGTGGGGGGTTGTAGGAAGAGTAAGGGTGGGTGGGTGGGGGGTTGTAGGAAGAGTAAGGGTGGGTGGGTGGGGGGTTGTAGGAAGAGTAAGGGTGGGTGGGGGGTTGTGGGAAGAGGAAGGGTGGGGGGTGTGGGAAGAGTAAGGGTGGGGGGGTGAGGGAAGAGGAAGGGTGGGTGTGTGGAAAGAGGAATGGTGGGGGTGTGGGAAGAGGAAGGGTGTGTGGCTGTTGGGAAATAGCAGTAATGAACAGTAAGTATGATGTTTTTTTTATTAAAAGTTGTTAAAATGTGTATTTAATAAAGTAAAACATTTTGCCACAAAGAAAAAAAATTGTTTAAAACAAAAGGTTAAAATTAATTAGTGCAGAAAGTGATGTGTGCGGAGCGCATCCAGAGATTGGCGTTCGGAGGGCATTGGTAGATGTAAAATGTTTGTAGAAATGTTTGTTAATAAAGTTACAAATGTTGGCAGAAGAAAAAAAAATGTAAAAAAATAATAATTTTTAAATGAGTTGTTGGTGAAAGTGATGTGTGCGGAGCGCATCCAGAGATTGGCGTGCGGAGGGCATTGGAAGATTAAAATGTATGTAGTTGATGTGTGAATGATGTTGAATGTATTAATGTAATATGTGTGGTGATGTGTGAATGAAGGAAAGTTGATTATAAATGAAAGTATGATATAGCGGCTATGGAAAAAAATAAAGAAAGGAATAAATTATAAGAATGGATAAAAAAAATAAATTAGCAAAGCGGGTGTAATGTAAATAAAAAGTATTATAGCGGCTATGAAAGAAATAAAATAAATGAAAAGATTGTATAAATGGATAATAGGAAAAAAAAATTTAGTGTGTGGGCCATTTTATAAATTAAATTGACACTGCGTAGGTTCCCGCCATTGTAGAAAGGCGGAGCGCATCCAGAGATTGGCGTTCGGAGGGCATTGGTACATGTAAAATTTTTGTAGAAATGTTTGTTAATAAAGTTTAAAATCTTGGCAGAAAAAATAAAAAAAAAAAAAACTTTAAAAGGAGTTGTTGGTGAAAGTGATGTGTGCGGAGCGCATCCAGAGATTGGCGTGCGTAGGGCATTGGAAGATTTAAATGTATGTAGTTGATGTGTGAATGATGTTGAATGTATTAATGTAATATGTGTGTTGATGTGTGAATTAAGCAAAGTTGAGTCAAAATGAAAGTATGATATAGCGGCTATGGAAAAAAAGAAAGAAAGGAATAAATTATAAGAATGGATAAAAAAAATTCATTAGCAAAGCGGGGGTAATGTAAATAAAATGTATTATAGCGGCTATGAAACAAAGAAAATAAATGTAAATATAGTATAAATGGATAATAGGAAAAAAAATGTAGTGTGTCGGCCATTTTATAAATTGAATTGACACTGCGTATATACATTTGAATAGTAACAGACTTTGTCGGGCATTTTAAAAAATTGAAAAAGAGTGGCTAGGCGAAGGTAGGGGCGGGAATAGTATTGATAAAAAAGTAAACGTACGCCATTTTAGTGATATAAATTAATTGTAATTGTAAGTGAGTAGCTTGAGAAGAAATAGAAGTTCATAAACAGTAGGTACGGGTGGGCGGTGAGCGGCGTCCATGTGTTTGTAGAGGCAAATGTTTGTATTTAGTAGTTGAAAAGGCAAATGTTTGGTAAATGTATGTAGTTGATGTGTGAATGATGTAGAATGTTAAGTGTGTCGGGCATTTTATAAATAGAATTGAGACTGCGTAGGTGCACGGCATTGTAGAAAGAGAAATACATTTGAATAGTACCAGAGTTGAAAGAGTGCGGTGTGGGTGGCGGTTTATACGGGTATTTGCACAGACATTGAAGTAGTAGGGCTACGGGCGGCCGGTGTAATGTGCGCGCGAGTTAATGGACGCGTGCGGGCGGTGTAATGTGCGCGGCGGCGGGCATATATGAGGTGGGCAGAGAGGGTGCGGTGTAAGGGCCGCTGTAATATGAGCGGTTCGTTGCGGAGGGAGAATGAAGGTAATGGGCGGCAGTTTAGTAACGGTAATGGGTGATTGTCGTTGCGGAGGGAGAATTGTAAATGTGTGTAATGTGTAAGATGTGTGTAAGATGTGTGTGTGTGTGCACAGGGGTGACAGTGTGTGTGTGACAGTGAGTGTGGGGGGCGAGTGACAGTGAGTGTGAGGGGGTGAGTGTGTGTACAGGGTTGTGTGTGAGTGTGGGGGGTTGTGTGTGAGTGTGGGGGGTGAGTGACACTGAGTGTGTGTGGGGTGACAGTGTGTGTGTGACAGTGAGTGTGTGTACAGTGTTGAGTGACACTGAGTGTGAGGGGGTGACTGTGTGTACAGGGTTGTGTGTGAGTGTGGGGGGTTGTGTGTGAGTGTGGGGGGTGAGTGACACTGAGTGTGTGTAAGTATGAGGGTGTGACTGTGTGTACAGGGTTGTGTGTGAGTGTGGGGGGCGAGTGACACTCGCCCACTGTGTGTGTGAGGGGTGTGAGTGTGGGGGGTGAGAGTGTGACATGTCAACTTACCAAGGAGTCGTCAGAGGTTCTGGCCGTGTGGTGTGACTGCAAGTGTGTGAGAGTGAAGGAGGTGATGTCACAGTGGGGCGTACCTCTTGGGCAATGACAGTCACGGACCAATGAGATTCACCGCAGATAGCACTAACCTCACTAACCATTCGATTTTATATATTAAGATAAGACAAAGAAAATAAAAGATCAAATAACGATCAAGAAAGAACAGAGTATCTAATTTTACATATATACGTTTTAAGTAGAGATATATAACATTTTCACCCAAGTTTGTTAATATCTATATATGGTATACTGTAAATACCTGTATACTAGATCGATTTTAAACAGTCATTTAAGGTAATTAGTAGGAGGTTCCGGCTTGGGTAATTATCCAATAGGAACCCCACGGACATTACTCGATGTGTTTAAATAGCACCTACTGCTCCTATCACTCCATTACCCCTGAAGAAGTGACGTCAGCAGTCACGAAACGCGCGTAGGGTGGAGTTTGTTAGACGCGATACAGCGTGCTTACGCTTGGGGAGGAGAAGGGGCGCATCAGCAGTGACGTCATCGGAGCGCTCCGAGTCGCGGCCACGAAGCGGGGATTCACGCTCACTCCAGCCTCCATCTGCATCACCCCGGCATCCTCTCATGAAAGCGGACGGCACGTTGTATCCTGTGTGTAGGGATTAACGGCCTGTGAGTGTACTGTTGTTATACCCTATAGTTCTTTTATTAAATTTTACGGTATCATACCATTGGTGCTTTATCTTTCCTTGCTTTTCGGTGCATGGTGTTGCGAGCGTGTATCTGAGGAGAGGTCACATCACCTGACAACACGTAGATGCACAGCCAGCCGGGAAGGAAGTGAAAGATACCTTTTGAGGCCCTTTAAAATCTATTTTTAAGTAAGTAGCTGGCAACGGTGGGGGAGACTACGATTGGCCAGAGGATACTGCGCAATGGTTGTTCTGTCTTTTATGATTCCAGATCTGGTTCTGCCATTCCAAAGGACTTATGTGTGATCGGATTTTGAACTCATTCACCATCCCCACTACCAAGATTCTGGGACTTCATAATATTGTCAGGTTATATACCCTATAGTGCGCCGAGGATTAATTTGTTTTGTTTATTGTTTGTTAATTGTATTCTGTGTATTTTTTGCAACTGTTGTACTTACCTTGTGGATAGGTTTGTTTTCCCAATCCTAGGCAGCCATTTCCCAGTCTGCTAAGGCAGCCTGTGGGAATTTCCATATTGGTATTTCCTGATTAGGAGGTTCCAACACTTTTTAGAGCACTTATTTATCACTAAAGTGTATTTGTAAGTTAGGTCAATAGGTTGAGCGCTTAGTATATGCTTAGTTAATTTTGTTATCACTGTTATTGAGTATATATTCAAATTAGAATGTCAAAAATCAACAACAAAAAACAACCTTTGTTTAAAACAACAGTTCAATAAACTAATCAGGGGGCTCTGGAAGCAAACGAAAGGTGGATTCAAGTTGGCCTTAGCCAGCAATCCTCCTCTCCCACATTTCCTTACTAGCACTGCATCATCGTCAAATGTTGTCTAATTCACCATACACAACTCCTGACTTATTACATCATAAATTGACTCCCTGTCCAGAAATTACAGGTGCTGTATCCAGTGAAAAGCACAGAGCTGCTTCTCAGTGATGACGCTCAACGGGGAAACCCACAAATCATCCAACAGAGGGTCCCAAAATGGACACGTCATGTGACCCAGTGACAACTCTTTTTCGATCTAACCATGTCCCAGTGCTCGATAGTTGACCTTAAATTCCTGCCACAATCTTTCACCCCGGCCACTGTAAAGGGGATTCGTAAGATGCACAAAAAAACACTGAAACAGAAACTATGCATTGACCCAATTGAGGTAACACATTAACCACGGCAGCATTGGCTCTGAGCTCACCGGCATCGCCACCTGTGATGGAGCGGCACTGTAGGTGAGGTCAATTAAGAGTTCACACAATGCAATTTAGGATTGTCACGACTGTGCTCGCCACAAACCTGGGTCGGACCGCGTGGCTGAGGTGGGGTTGTAAAAGCACAGACCTGAGACCGCGCAGGCTGATCCGGATTGCGCAGTTCGTAGTCGTACGTAGCAGGATCAGGATAGGAGAAGACAGCATCGTCGGTGGACACGCCAGGGTCAGGACTGGAGACATCAGGGTAAACGTTGTTCAAGCAGGAGTTCGGCAACAGGTAGTCAGGAGAGCCCCGCTTCAGCTTAGGAGTGCAGGAGTGGCCTCTGCGCGTGCGGCGACCATGGCCCATGGTACTGGTCTCAGGAGGTGGTAGACAGACCAGAGTAGCACACCGCCTAGCTGCACTGGTAAACCAGTGCTTCAGCGCAAGAGTCCTGAGCGGGCTGGGGAATCCTCCGATTTAGCGCAGGAACCAGGACACGGCCTCTCTAGATTAGGGAAAGAGTAGGCCCCAGGAACCAGGAAGCTGAAGATACTCAGGGAAACCTCCGCTTCAGTGCAGGAAACCAGGAACAGACCGCTGCATGAATATAGCAGCCGGTCACAGGAAACAAGGAGCTGAAGTAACAAGGAGAGTACTCAGCTTCAGCACAGGAAACAGGAACTGACCGCTGCATGAGACTAGCAGCCGGTCACAGGAACCAGGGAGCTGAAGACAACAAGGAGAGTACTCCGCTTCAGCACAGGAACAGACCGCTGCGTGACACTAGCAGCCGGTCTCAGGAACCAAGGAGACAGACAAGACAAGGCTTATGGCAGAACACAGAGACATCCAGGAAGGACTATGCTCGGCAGGGAGCATTATGGGAAGGCAATACTTAAAGGTCCGTGAACCAATGGCAGAAGGGGCGTGTGGCAGCATTACTTTGGTGAGTGAATCCAGGCTGCAGCAAACATCAGGAGAAGTGCTCCAGGACCGCACAAGCCTGCAAGGTAAGGCAAACAGTAAACCGAGGAGCGGATTCCTTACAGTACCCCCCTCTTCACGTGAGACCTCCGGGCGAACAAGACCACTCATAGAGTTGGGGGACCAGGAGTTGTTCCTGAACCGTCTAGGATTGGTGTTAGAGTCATGGTTCAGAGACTCGTGGTCACTCCTTTGTGTACCCCCACCCCCCGGAGAGAACTGCGGCCAGCTAGGGCCATCCATGGGTCTCGGGGACATCGAGTTGTTCCTAAAGTTTTTTAGGCGGAAAGGGGATCCGTAAACGAGCAGTTCCTTGGTGAGTACTGTTCTAGGATATGAGAGTGGTGGTAGAGATATCATTGGTACCTGGCTCGCCCCGCGAAATGGCTTGGGAATCCAAGGCTGTGAAGAACCAGAGGGTTCCGGAGCAGAAACGGCAGAAGAACCCCCACTGGGAGCCCAGTCTTTAATAATGGGCCCAGAATTTAGGATAAGCGGCCTTGATAGTTGATCGAATATACCCGGGCGACCTTCGGGACAGACAAAGTCTTGGCTGACCTCTGCATGTAGGAATTTGAGAGGGACTTCTCCTCCAGAGGTCTCCCAGGTAGTGGTCAGCGAGGGTATAGGGTGGGTGGGAGCATTTCCCGGTATTGGTATGGAAGGTGACAAGGCAAGCAGTAAACCAGACATAGAGACCGAAATCTTGGGATACGTACAGAGTATTTCCAACTCAAAGGAAATAACAGGGGCAACAGAAGGCTCCGAGGGGGAAAAACATCGTTTCACAGAGGCAGAGAAGCACTCAGCAGTGGAGCTCTCAAATACTGGGGAACCCTCAGTGGGAGATAATATTGTCTGGGGAGTAGGAATAGGCTTTGGGGCTCTAATATTAGAAACTTGAGAATCAGGCAGAGCAAGGGTAGCGGAGGGAGGGGAGCTAACCTCAGAAGCTGAAGTCTGTATTTCAGTGACAGGGACCTGAGAGACTACAAAAACAGCAGCGAGTAAAGGAATTGACTCCGGAGCTGGAGGCTCGGAATTCATAACAGAAACATCTCGCAAAGCAGGGGTACCGATAGGAGAACTAGCGTCAGGAGCTGGTGCCTGGGAATCAGTGACTGGTAATGGGAGAGTAATGATGGGAGTTAAAGAGACAATAAGCGGTAAGTTGGAACCGTGGAAACTCTTAATAGCAGAAACCTTTGAAGTAAAAGGAGTCTTATCCAAAACTGCAAGGGCCCTAACAACAGGGGTGCTTGTCATGACAAAAACAGATTTAGGCGTGTTTACTAGTGCAAAAATTCTGATAACGGGACTCCTAGCCAGTGGTGAGGGTGTCAGGGTTTGATTAGTGAGAACATCAGATATAGTGATAAGTGACTTAGAATCAATCACTGAGGTTCTAGGTTTGCTGGACATGTGTGAGAAAGTACCCTTTAAGACAGGAATTTTAATTTTTACCCCGAGTAACCCAACGGTTGCTGGAGCACGTTTAGCTGCAGTGCTGAGGGACTGAGGTTTAGCAAGAGCAGTAAAACTAAATAGCTCAGATTTAAACACCAGGACTTGTAATATATGCAGGGTGGTCTCAGACTGTACTAAGGGGGTAACAACCGATATGCTGATCCCTGGAGGGTTTGCATGGGCAGAGAAATCAGGGGAACTAACAGCAAGGACGACCTCTATAGAAAGAGATTCTGAATCTGAAGGGAGGTTTTTACCTTTCCGAGTATCAGGGCCGACAAGGCAAATTTCAGAGAGAGGGGAAACTGTGTGCAGGCTTCTACAGTAGCTAGCACATATGAAAAAGCGTCGCTTTTAAGTGAAAACAGTGTGTCAGCAAACCCTCCTTGGAACACAACATGAACCCCAGGAGGGGCATACTGAGCACTGTACGGTTTTAACCCTAAGCTTTGAGAAGAGGAGAACACAGACAGTACACGGGGGGTAATCATAACTGTACTGGTCTCTGAAGTGGGTATTTGGTAAGGAGTGTCTGGGAAACCAGAAATGACTGCAGATTCCACGACGTGGGGACTATGTGCTGAAGCAGGGATCATCGTTCTCTGGGTAACGGACTGGTTCAGCGAAGTACCTGGAAATGGGAACTCTGCGACCAAGCTTAGGGAAAAACTTGGTAACTGAATACATTTAACTGGAATCAGAACTTTAGCCAAAGTTTCAGGGGGCACAGCAGCTGAAACGTGAGCTGAAGCAGGGGTTTTAGCAAAAACTAACTAAGGATTCAGCAACCTTGGGGAAGTCATTTAATGCAACCTCTGCTATAGGACTTGGGGACACATTCTCTGAGGCTAGAACGAAGGCATTAGCTAGGAGGCAGCAAGAATTTACAGGAGTTAAAGTAGATAATACCTGAGAGTAGAACATAGAGAGTTTTTCCTCTGTAATAGGTGAGACAAGGGATTCTTCCTCTGGAGCTAGGGACGTGACCATGGCTGGCGGAGAACAGGGGGTTACCAAAGGGGACTCAGAGAGCTGCCCCACAGGGTTTAATACAGGAATAACCCTGGGAACAGAACTTAGAAATTCAAACTGAGTACGTGGAGGTAGAAGGGATTTGTTCCCTGACAGGGAAGGCATGCAGAACTGCCTAGCAGGGGTTAAAGCAGGAAAAACTTTGAGGGCTGAAAAGGGAGATTCAGAGTTAGGAATAGAGGGAAAAAGGGACTTGTTCTCGGATACTAGAGCCTTAGTGTTGGCTAGAGAAATATACGTATACTCCAGGGGAACCTCACAGGACTGAAAAGCAGGGGTTAACGTAGACGTATCATTGTTGTCAGAGTACCCGGGTGTACCATCAGGGCTAGGGACCGTGGCAGCTTCTATGTTAGGGGGCAGTGATAGTGGGTCAGTTTGGTCATTTCCTGGAGAGGGAGATACGTCCCCAGGTTTAGCGACAGGACTGGCAGCACAGGTGGACTGCCAAGCGGCAGCGTAGCTGGCGAGGAGAGGGTCCTGTTCCTTTATGCAAATGTCCAAAGTCAGGGAAAGTACACGGAGTGTGTCTTGAGCATGAACCACCATGAAGAGAGGGTCCTGTTGTACTAGGTGAATGTCCAATGATAAGGCCAAGTCAAGGAGTGCATTTCGGGCGTTGGCAAGTTTGATAGGATGCACATTATCCCAGGTTAAAGGGGAACCAGAGGAGCAAACACAATCGGCCAGAGACTGTTTTAAGTCCTTGAGGCAATAAGCCTTACTAATGAGATCGGTACGGCATTATCTTTGCAACGGGGTTAAACCTTCATACATAATCTGATCTTCAATCAGGGGTAGTATTTCACACAGATACTGGTTTTCAAACTGGGACTGGTCTACAGGCCGGGACAGGATTTCAGACAGAAACATACCAACCCTCACCACAGGGCGGTCCGAGTTTGTGGGGCCGAGCATACTGTCACGACTGTGCTCGCCACAAACCTGGGTCAGACCGCGTGGCTGAGGTGGGGTTGTAAAAGCACCGACCTGAGACCGCGCAGGCTGATCCGGATTGCGCAGTTCGTAGTCGTACGTAGCAGGATCAGGATAGGAGAAGACAGCATCGTCGGTGGACACGCCAGGGTCAGGACTGGAGACATCAGGGTAAACGTTGTTCAAGCAGGAGTTCGGCAACAGGTAGTCAGGAAAGCCCCGCTTCAGCTTAGGAGTGCAGGAGTGGCCTCTGCGCGTGCGGCGACCATGGCCCATGGTACTGGTCTCAGGAGGTGGTAGACAGACCAGAGTAGCACACCGCCTAGCTGCACTGGTAAACCAGTGCTTCAGCGCAAGAGTCCTGAGCGGGCTGGGGAATCCTCCGATTCAGCGCAGGAACCAGGACACGGCCTCTCTAGATTAGGGAAAGAGTAGGCCCCAGGAACCAGGAAGCTGAAGATACTCAGGGAAACCTCCGCTTCAGTGCAGGAAACCAGGAACAGACCGCTGCATGAATATAGCAGCCGGTCACAGGAAACAAGGAGCTGAAGTAACAAGGAGAGTACTCAGCTTCAGCACAGGAAACAGGAACTGACCGCTGCATGAGACTAGCAGCCGGTCACAGGAACCAGGGAGCTGAAGACAACAAGGAGAGTACTCCGCTTCAGCACAGGAACAGACCGCTGCGTGACACTAGCAGCCGGTCTCAGGAACCAAGGAGACAGACAAGACAAGGCTTATGGCAGAACACAGAGACATCCAGGAAGGACTATGCTCGGCAGGGAGCATTATGGGAAGGCAATACTTAAAGGTCCGTGAACCAATGGCAGAAGGGGCGTGTGGCAGCATTACTTTGGTGAGTGAATCCAGGCTGCAGCAAACATCAGGAGAAGTGCTCCAGGACCGCACAAGCCTGCAAGGTAAGGCAAACAGTAAATCGAGGAGCGGATTCCTTACAAGGATATACCAAAACGTTGAGTGGTTTATTTCTCCACAAACACAACAAAACATTAGGCAAACTGTCCCTTTAAGGCAAAACACAAAGCATAAAAAGAAAGCGTGCTCCACCTTGGGAGACTTACTAAACAGTACAGGCACTAGCTACCTGGTTGGCTAGCTCCAAAACATTTAAAACAAGATCAAGGAACACTATATAAAGTCCTTATTTGAGTGTGCTGGTCTGGCGTCTCCAGTTTCACCAGGTTAACGACAGATGCAGGAATGGCAGTCTTTCTGCTACCAAGACATCTCTAAGGTTCACTCCTGCCCTGTTCCTGTGCAGTCTTCTCTGTGATGTGGGGCTTTGGGGTCCCCACTGTTCCCAGGCAAAGCCCTCTGAGATGAAGAGTGGCTTAGTGAGTAAAGACTGGCACTGAGTTTGAAGCAGGGGAACATGGTTCATTTCCCGGTGTCAGCTCCTTGTGACTTTGGGTAGGTCACTTTATCTCCCTGTGCCCCAGGTACCAAAAAATAGATTGTAAGCTCCACAGGGAAGGGACCTGTCTCTGTAAAGTGCTATGTAAAACTAGCAGTGCAACACAAGAACATGCTATTATTATTATTATTATTATTATTATTATTATTAACAAGAAGCCCTATTTCCCTACAGCATAGAGATTGGTTGGTGCTGTGTGTGAATCCCAGCTGGGTCACAGGCAATCCTCTTTGACCCTCCTTTCTGGCAGAGCAGGAACCAGAACTATAACAGGGACTCTGACAAGCAGTTACTTCCTGCGTTTTAAACCCTGTTCAATCAGGAGTTCATTCCAAAGCAGCTTAGGCAGGAAACTTGACACCAGTGTGTAGTTTCCTGATCCTTGCAGAGGGAGTGTTAACTCCTTCACTCCTTTACACTACCCTTTGAAACATCCTCACCACTTGGTCCCCGAAAAGCCGAGCCCTGCGATCTTCAAAAACATCTAAACCCAAAGTGTCTCCCACTGCAGAGGGAGCACTTGTGTCTGAATTTACAGAATAAACCACATTTGCACTGGTGTTGTGCACCCAGCAGACATCTTTCGAACCATAGCCGACTGCCAGCCTGTTTTTGGAAGTCCATTATAAAATACTTTTATACAACTTTTACATACCCAACCACATCTGAAGAATGTTCAGGGAGGTTTGGTAGGAAAATGTGTGAGATCTTGTCAACTTCCATTGGCTTTTGTTGAGAGAAGGGAATTGTTTTCATGGAGAAAGTACAAAATAAATATCTATTTTTTTAGAAGATTATGAAGGAGTGTGCAACATAAACATAGCGAGTTGGCCAGTATGACATACATACTGTACATATATACAGATAACAACATATCCAGGCTAGTTAAACCCTTACAGTATTTCTAACCTCTGTTGCACTGCACACTAATCATGAGCTGCAACCTGCCATTCACTCCCCTGGCAGCTATTCATGCCATGCTGCAGTGAATGCTAAATGAGGAGCTCAATCCAATTTTTTAAGGACAGATATGACTAGACATTTCCATTTTCAATTCTTTTAAATTTATGGCAGGTCAGTTTCCATTATAAAATACAAAGTATTATATCCAAATATGAAATAATGACATACCCATTCCGACAATTAACTTAGTTTCCAGATTATTTAATGTAAAAAATGTCTACTCGTAAATCAAAAAGAACCATTAAAGAAAGAAAAGAAAATTGCTGAATTTGGAAAATTTTCAGAAAGAGATTAGAGGTAGGAATTACAGTAAGATATTCTAACTCAGAAACTACTAGAAGACACATCTACATGTTTAGCTTTATCAACGGGAAGTGAAGAAGTCCCTAGTAGCGGTATGTACCATTACAAAATAAGATTTATTTATTTGCATAACATTTGTAAAAACCAGAGATACAGAAAGAAAATGGGGGGGCACAGGTTGAGGGGTAGATAGAATATAGCAAACTTGATTCAGGTGTACTGATCCCTTACACAATAGACGTAGGGATGTGGTGGTGTATAATATAATAAACACTTACACGGCCTTGTGCAAATGCTGTCGCATCAAGGTTTCTTTGAATTTCCTCTTTTCTCTTCTTCTCTTTTATCTTGTTTCTTCTTTCTCCGTCTGTTCACTCCTGCTCCCCGTTATTTGGTGCAGAGTAACCCTCGAAATAAACAAATGGATAAAATTGAAACAATGGGCGGTGGTAGACAGACAAAATGCAGGTACTGATAACAAAGCAGAAAAGACTGCAAACACTCACACGGGCAAGTGTGAGTGCAGTCTTGGGGGAGGTGTCTTTATCCCCTGCAAACACAGAGGTCCCTCAAAGCAGAACTCTTCACTTGTACTGAATATACAGTGGGCAATCAGAGTTTTAAAATAAAGGGGGATACTATTACTCACACGGCCAAGTGTGAGTGCACACTTGGATTGGTTTCTTTAGTGCTCTTGGGGGTGATGTCTTTATCCCCTGCAAACACAGGTCCCTCAAAGCAGAACTCTTCACTTGTACTAAATATACAGGGGGCGTTTGCGAGCTGTTGTCTTGGAAGTCTAATACCTTCGCGGTTCAACCTACGTCAGTACACAGTCTGTGTGTGCGCGTGCAGTAATTGTAAATTTGCATATTTAAAGTATACATGCATTTGCAGTGCTGTACTGTACAGTATGTCTCATTTGAACATTTTTTAAACGCATAGGCGTGTACAGTACTGTACTGTAACAGTGTCACATTTCGGCATATACAGCGCTCTCCCCTCGCTCAGGATAATTAACTGCACTGCAGGGTATTTCAACTTCTTATCTTCTCTACAATGCAGTACATCTCCCCCACACCATTCCTTTGAACGTGTGTCTGGTTTCAATCACATTTCAATCACATTCCTGCTTGACAGCAGGTGATTACTGCGCATGCGCCTGTAACTTCACCCACCACTGCTTGCTTGAGTGAGTGACCAAAAAAAACAAAACATTTTGCTTTTTTTTATTCTAATTTTTTTTCTCCACAAGCCTGCAAAAACCATCTTGATACTGTATTACGATATTCAATCTGTGCTGTAGCTTTTGACTGCGACCCTGTGCGTTTGACTGCACATGGTTGATTTGTGTGCTTTTTACGTACTGTATTTGGGGGTGTAGGGATCATATTATTATGATAAACTGCCTTTTGAAATTAAAGTATGTCATTATCTTTGAACTTCATGCAGCTGTACCCTGTAGCCCCCTCCCCCACGAACACACACAAGGCTCGCTCAAGGATTTGAAACTCCACAGAGTCATTAATTTTCTGAAGCTTGACATTGTGTTCTTAATCCGCCCATAGCCGAGCGTCAATCACCTCACTGCGCCTGCGTGTAATCCTCTTTGGGATGGGAGCTAGCTGATTACTGCGCATGACTCACCCAACCCCCCCCCCCCTCCACAGAGTCATTAATTTTCTGAAGCTTGACATTGTGTTCTTAATCCGTCCATAGCCGAGCATCAGTCACCTCACTGCGCCTGCGTGTAATCCTCTTTGAGATGGGAGCTAGCTGATTACTGCGCATGACTCACCCAACCCCCCCCCCCCCCCAACCCTTTGAGGCTTTGTTTACGGTAACGCTTTAGAAAATCCCTTCTCGAATTTGATATGTAAATCTGATTTGCAGAGCATTGTGAGAATTGAGAGTTAAAAAAAACATTAACTGATTCATGTTGTTTTGTCATTCATTCTTTTTCTTTGGTGTAGGGTCTTGTCAATGATTATGATTAGCAGGAATGTAAATAAATATTTATTTTACCAGGAACAAAAAAAAATATATAAAACGCTTGCCATTGTGTTTTTTTTTTCCAAAAGTTTTTTATTAGGCATTCTTTGATATACATTATATGCTGAATAAACATCATATTGCCTAATACAGGTTTTCTTGGTTTAATGACAGTAAGAGGGAAAGACTCAACGCGCCCCCGACCTTAAAGCGTGGGTCGGCAGGGTTGGCGTGAGGATAGAAACAGAGAGTAGGGGGGGGGGGCAGAGAGGGAGAGATAGGGTCGGGGGTGAAAGGGGTCTGAGGAAGGGAGGGCCCTTCCTCCTCAGTCCATCGCACGAGATTCCTCCTTCACTACGGTCTTCTATTGTAGGGGGTAGCTATCTTTAGTCTGTCATACGGGTCAGCCATGGTTCCCATGTGTTGTAGAAGGGCTCCGTTTTCCTCTTTAGGAAGGCCGAGAGCTTTTCCATTAACATAACTTCCTGTATTCTGTTTTTGACTGTTTGCCTAGGGGGGGGAGACACCTTCTTCCATGAGGTCGCCACCGCACATCTTGCCGCCGTAAGAATGAAGGAGATCAATTTTCTTGTTGGGCGGTCAATGTTCTCGATTGGCCTGGCCAGCAAGTAGGTCAGCGGATCAATGGGTATAGTGAGGTCTGTGGCCTCTGTGATTAGAGTCTGTATGGTTTCCCAGTATTTCTGAATTTCTGGACATGACCACCATATGTGGGCCATGTCACCCTTTTGTCCGCAGCCTCTCCAACATAGGTCGGAGGCCAGAGGGTAGATTTGATTTATTCTAACTGGGGTAAGATACCAGCGAAACAGTATTTTGTATATATTTTCTTTTATTGTGGTACATATGGAAGTTCCTGAGGCTGAGTCCCAAATACTTTCCCAGTCCTCTCGGTCTATAACTATGCCCAATTCTGCTGCCCAATGGAGCATGTAGTCATGAACTGGGGCATCTGTTGCCCTTTCCAGTTCTGTGTATATTTGCGTTATAAGACCTTTTTGGTGTGACGTTTCTTTGCATAGCCTTTCGAAGTTCGTGAGAGGGGGAAATTCCAACGTTGGCGATATTGATTGGATGAAGTGCCGGATTTGGAGATATTTAAAGACGTTCAATCCCCTTATTTTGTATTTGTTTTGTAGCCTTTGGTAGCTCAGGAACTCTCCTATGCTCAAGAAGTCGGCAATCGCCCTTATCTTTTTAGTCGTGAATTGCAAAAATTGTCTGGGCTCACAGCCAGGTGGAAATTTGGGGTTTTGGGTAATTGGTGCAATTTGGGATTTGGCGATTGTGAGCTTAAATTTAAGTTTGCATGTCGTCCAGGTCTCCCATATGTGTCTCATTGGTCCTAATTTAAATTTGTTTTTCTGCAAATCTTCCCTGCTCAGGGACCAAAGGCATGCTGGCAAAGAAGGCGTGCCGGCGTATTGCATTTCTATGTCTTGCCAGCAATATTGGCCGGGCTCCGCGTTCCATACTACTACCTGTCTTAACTGGGTGGCTTGATAGTCTCGTCTAATATCAGGGACCCCCAGACCCCCTCTCCCCCTCGAAGCAAGTAGAACTGTCCTTGCGACTCTGGGTTTTTTCCCCTGCCAGATGAAGTGGAGAATTTGTTTCTGGATATTTTTCAATTCTGTGCCAGGGATGTGGATCGGGAGTGTCTGGAAGTAATATAATAATCTGGGGAGTATGTTCATTTTCACCGAGATCATTCTCCCGATCCATGAAATTTGGTATGCTCCCCATTTATCTAGGTCTAATTTAATTTTCCAAAAGATGGCCGGGTAATTATGGTGGTATAGAGAATGGTAGTTCCCCGATATCTTTACTCCCAGATATTTGATATAGGAGGAGCTCCATCGGATTTAGTGCTTCGGATTTATCGTTGTTGATTTTATAGCCTGATATGGCTCCGAAGTCTAAAAGCTCTTTTTGTAAGTTTGGGGTGGAAATCTGGGGTTTTGAGAGTGTTAGTATTATGTCATCCGCAAACAGGGATATTTTGTAATGCGAACGTCCAATTTCTATCCCTTGAATATCTACGTTATTTCGGATTGTAGCCACTAGGGGTTCTATAGTTAGTGCGAAGAGGAGGGGGGACAAGGGGCACCCCTGTCTCGTACCAATTTTTTTTTTTCAACTTTGTCTTTATTCGTTTTTTGTGCATACAAACATGGACGTACAGGATGTTGCAACTTATTCATAGTATACACCGAACTGTCTAGGACAAACTACATAAAACAAACACATGATGGGGAGACAACAGGACAAGACATCAACATACCAATGACGACACAGGAGAAAAAGGGGGAGGGAAGGCAAGGAGGGAGGGCAGGGAGGGAGGGGGGGGGAAGGGATCGGCGAAGAATAACCACTTTTATCGTGTCTTCGGGTGCTATGCATCTCTGCTGCTAGCGCTTTGCCCGTCACCACCTCACAGAGGTCTCTGGAATAGATCCACTGCAATTTCCTGTTTGTATTTATTTAGTGTATCACAAAGCCCCGGGGGGGGTCCCTTCCGTCTGTCCGTCATAGCTAGCTCCCAGCCACCCATCCAAGGAGAACTCACCTAAATCTATTAAAGCCATATTGTGGCACCATTCACCCCCTGAATATCACTCTGAGCCAGCCATAATGACCAGACCTTTTCGAATTTATCGCCCGAATCGTTAACTAAGCTCGTTAACTTCTCCATTCGGCATATGAACCAAATTCTGTTTCTGATTTTATCTATAGAAGGAATCGCATTCTGATTCCACAATGCTGCGGTCTCACACCTCATAGCTGTAGCAAAGTGTGCTATCAGCTTGTTACCTGATCTAGATACATCATTTGTAGGTTTGCCTAATAAAAATAGCCAAGGGTCCAGCTGAATTTTGAGCCCCAAGAAGATCCGCTGCAGCCAATCACGGATCTGGGTCCAGACAGGCACTATTTTCGGGCAAGACCACAGCATGTGAACCAAATCCCCCTGTTCCCCGCACTGCCTAGGGCAGAGCGGGGAAGAGCCCGGGATGAATTTTGCTAATCTAACTGGGGTGAGATACCAGCGTAACAATACCTTATATGAGTTCTCCTTTAATGTCGTACAAATGGAGCTACTAGCTGCAGCTTTAAACACCGCAGACCAGTCCTCGTCCTCTAATGTGCCCTGTAAATCCTCCTCCCACTGAACCATAAAACGGTGTTTGTCTGTCCTGTTTGAGTCAGTATTAACCACCCCTCTGTATAAGGCAGAGATCAGTCCCCGCGTGTCTGCACCGCGCACGCAGAGCTGTTCAAAATTCGTTAACGGTGGTCTCACCGGGTGTGCGTTGTAGTATGCCCGAACCTGGAGGTACCTCATAAATTCAGTATTAGGTATGTCTGTTTCCGACTGTAATTGCTCAAAGGATTTAATCTTGCCACTACCCTCCAGGTCCTTCAATCGCCTAATCCCCAATTTGCACCATATCAGAAAGCTCTTGTTTGCTAAGCTGGATTGCCATATAAGGGAGCCATAAGTGTGTGTTTGGAGGTTATCGCCTTCAATGTGTCATCTCTACCTGTCCGGTTATGTAGTATAGAGAGCTGGTGTAACCTTTGATATAGCTGAGTTAATTTGGCTTCCTTTTTTTTTTTCCTACCCGCTGCTATACCAATTAGTACCCCTCGTATTGTGGCCTTGTGAGCCTCCCATAACATAGAATGGGATTCCACACTGCCTTTGTTTGTCTGAAAATAGTTCGAAATTTCGGCTTTGACTTGTTTCTGTATATCCGGTATTTTAATTATAGATTCGTTTAGCTTCCAGTTTGCTCCCGGCTTAACAGATCCAATTTGGCTGCATCTTAGCTCTATTGATGCATGATCCGACCATGTAATATCATGTATACTTCTGTCGGCTATTTGTGGGACCATTCTACCAGATACAAAGAAGTGGTCAATCCTACTGTAGCTGTCATGGGGATGGGAATAAAAGGAGTAACTACGGTCTCCTTTGTGTTGCTCTCTCCATATGTCTACCAGACCAAGTTGTTTTAGACCCTTCAATAAGGGGATATTCCCCTCCCTCCTCGTGGGTTGCTGGGACGATGAGCGATCAACTCTCGGGTCCATGACCGTATTGAAGTCTCCCCCCAAGACTACAGTATGTGTCCCTCTGCCCACTGCTGTAGCTTCTGGAAAAATGTGTCGTAGAAGTAATGTTGCCCTTCGCTGGGTGCGTATACACAGGCCAGTGTAATTCTAGACTGCTTGAGGAGTCCTACCAGGACAATAAATCGTCCCTTAGGATCTCGTTTGATCTTTTCAACCTGGAATGGGGTCTTGTTATGTATCAGAATAGCTACTCCTTTTTTTTTTTCCTCACCTGAAGATAGGTATATCTGTCGATAGTGTGAGTCTAGGAATTTTGGACTGTTTCTTGAACTAAAGTGGGTCTCCTGCAGGAAGACCACTTCAGCCCTTCTCCTTTTAAACTCCGCAAATGCGACCCTCCTCTTATGTGGACTATTGAGCCCCTTGGCATTTTGTGATAAAAAAGTTACCGCCATCGCATACTGTGGTGTGTGCATAGTAGTAGTTTATAATCACTCTTACGCTTACCCAGATCCAAGATCCCTTGACGGACTTGTGAGCCGTACTGCTGGCACCTGTAGAACTTCTCTTGTCTTTCACCTTTTGGGGCTAGGGTGAGGAAGGGATAAAACATGAGGGAAAAACACATATACGTATCACACATAAAAACAAAAAGAACCGTGTTGGTCTCTTTGGACCTCGGGTTCATTGACCGGTAAAGATCTTCTCTCTCTGGACCCCCCTCCCTCCCGATCCAGTTCCATGGCCCAACATCCCTGCCATGAATAACCGGGTCTTTGCCAGGGAAACAGTCCAAGTCCACCTCCCTGGTATCGACGCACATGCCTGCAGGTAGAGTGGCCACCTGCCCCTCCCCCGCCGGCATTTAAAGGTAACCAAAACCTAACTGCTATCTTTTAATCTATCCCCAACTTTATCTATGACTATCTCCACCTTCCCTCCCTCCCCCCCACAAACTACCCCTGTTAATCCTAATCTAAGTGCCCCTTACAGTCCTCGCGCCCCCCTCCCTCCTCATTTAGATATATGAGTCCCTTAGCCTGGACCCCCTCCCCTTTATATGGGCGCTAGTATATTTTCTCCGTCTTTATCCCTCTACCGGCCGGCTATACTTTGCCCTCTTCCCCTTTGTCAGTCTCTTCTTGTGCCCATATCTACCGCTCTCCATGTGTCCCGTTCTCAGACCACTTCTGACTGCTGCCACAACCTGTGTCTCTCCCCAGCGGCGGACTTCGCGTACCCCTGCCAGGGAGGACCGATTCACTTCCGGGTCCACGAGACATCCGGTCTTTCCACCTCACTTCCGCTATTTCCGGTCTGCCCGAACGAACTCCCACTCTCGCGAGATCCGGATCAGAGATGTCGTCAGACTGGGTGAGGCAGTCGCATTCAGAGGCAGCTCCTCGCGGGAAGAAGGTGTATCCATAGGCGGGTCCCAGGGCGGGTCCCACTCCCGGAGCATTCGTTCCCGCCGAGATTTTGGCCGCCATTGGAATCCCCGCGCTTCGGCTCCTTCTTCAACTGCAGGTAAGCCTGGGGTAGCCATTTTGGTGACAAAGAAAAAAAACATGGCGAAAGAACTTTGGGCTAGTTTCAACCTCCTGTGCCTCCTTGTCTTGCCCTAGTGTCCTCCAATGCTGCCCACAGGTGGTAATACTGAGTGACTGTTTCAGGGGGTTAAACTGGGAAAACTGTGCGTCGCCTGCAGCGCCTTAAAACTTCTAGAACTTCATTAACTTTTGCAACTTTGAACGATCAGGGGCTCTTGCCACCCCCCACTGCCTTCTCTTGTCGTTTTTCTTTTGGGGAGGAGGATCCCGATCGTCTCGGTGGTACATCCGTTGTATGCTCCTCTTGGGCTCCACGAGAAGCGGAGTCTGAAGTCCCTCTGACCCTCAGCTTCTTCAAGAAGCTCATCCCCTCCGACGGGTGCTTTAGCACATGTGGCCGGCCATTTTTTATGGCCACTAGGGCAAATGGGAATGCCCACCGATATCGGATCTCCCAATCCCTGAGTTCTTTAGTTATGTGGCCCACAGCTCTCCTCCTTGCCAAGGTGAGGGGGGATATATCTTGATACACTGTGAGTGTAATGCCTTCGAATGTGATGTGTGGGGTGGCCCGGGCGATCCTGCTCACCTCCTCCTTTATTGAGAAGTAGTGGAGCCTCAGAATAACGTCTCTAGGGGGGTTCGATGGCAGCAGTCGTGATCTCAGCGCCCTATGGCACCTATCCATCCTCAGGTCAGACTCTGACTTGCCTGGGAGAATAGATGCCATCCACCGGGTCAACAGGGCCTCCGGGTCCAGAATTTCCTCAGGGATGCCCCGGACCCTCAGATTGTTCCTCCTGTCCCTATTTTCGCTATCCTCTTGGCGGGACTCCATGTCTGCTTTTCTGTCCTCCAGGGCCTGGACCTGCGAGTGCGTCTCCTGGTGCCGCTTGGAGCTTTCCTCCATCTGCTCCTCCAGTTCCTGCGTTCGTGTGCCAATTTGGAGAATATCTTTTCGTAGCCCCTCCACTTCTCCCCTAAAGAATGTTTTCAAGTCAACAAGTAAGCGGGAGATCTCTTTTTGTATTATTCGGGACTGACCCGCTGCAGCCGCGGCCCCCTCCATATCTTGTGCCGAATCAGAGTCCGACATTGCCGACATTTCCGCTTCTCCGGTCTTGCCTTGGCCGGTGAAGTAGGCCCTCACATCGGATTTGCGCCGGGTTTTTTGTCTAGTCGCTGCCATCCCTCCTCCGGTTTCACATTATGATCTGGGGTGTGTTAGATGTTGCTGGTGCTAGTTTTAAAATGTCCAGGTTTGGTTTCAATATTGTTTATTCGCTATTATTTGCCGGCGGTTGGAGGAGCTGTGCAGTTACACTTCCATCTCCAACCTGCCGCGCATGCGCATCATCTGTCTCGTACCATTTTTAATGCTGAAACTCTGGATACTGCCCCCTGGTAATTTTACCGTTGCGGATGGGTCTTGGTAGAGTCTGCGGACCCCTTCTAAGTATGCGTCTTTAAAGCCAAATTTACGCATGGTATGGTCTAAGAATAGCCAGTCGATTCTATCGAACGCCTTCTCTGCGTCTAAGCTAAGTAGTATTGCTTTGGTTCCTGTGAGGTGGACATGCTCAATAATATTAATTATTTTACGTGTGTTGTCCGAGGCCTGTCGACCTGTCACAAATCCGACTTGGTCTATGTTTATTAGCCTCGGTAGGATAGGGTTTAATCTGTTGGCCAAAATTTTGCTATATAATTTAAGGTCGTTATTGAGAAGGGAGATTGGACGGTAGCTACCACATTGCATCGGGTCTCTGCCTTCCTTATGAATTATGGCTTGGTTGGCAAGGGACATGGAGGTGGGGATCGAATTTCCCTCCAAAAAAATGGTTGAACATTTTTAATAGATGCGTGGATAGTATGGGCAAGTATCTCTTGTAGTAGACATTAGTGAAGCCATCAGGGCCAGGAGATTTGGAGATCTTCAATGCTTTTACTGCTTCCTCTAATTCTTCTTTTGTGATCTCAGCATTGAGGACCTCATTCTCCTCTTCAGTGAGAGTAGGGAGTTGACATTTGTCTAAGTATTTTTTAATCGCTTCTGATACTTTTGGTTCTGGTCGACCAGTTTTGGATCTTAAGTTATAAAGTTCTGTATAATATTTTGTGAACTCCGCTGCTATCTTTTTGTCCAGAAAATAATCTATGCGTGAGTAGGTCTGGTGAGGTGCTGAGTAAAAGGTATAGTCTCTCTGACCCTGATGTTGGGATCTCCATATGTCTACCAATGAGAACTCGTCCGTTATTTCCCTGAACCTTTTCCCCGTGATTTGGGAGTGGGTTGTACGGGGGTGACCCATTGCGGTTGATCTGTCCTCGGTGGGGTTAGAGACCATGTTTAGGTCTCCTCCCACTATCATCGATGACAGATATCCTGGGTCGATGCCCTCAAGCACTGTTTTTAGGAATTCTGTTTGGTTTTCGTTTGGGGCATATACATTAATTAGAGCGATTGCTGAGCCCGCTAAGGAGCCATATACCACGAGAAATCTACCCTCTGGATCCATGGTTGTTTTGACATGATTAAATGGAGTTCCTTGTCTGATTAGTATAGCCACTCCTCGCTTTTTACTACTAAATGATGCAAAAAAGCATGTCGGAAACACTTTTTTGAATAAATTTGGGGGGGTCTTGTGATGTGAAGTGGGTTTCCTGTAGGAATACGATGTCTCCCCCTGCCTGTTTCATGTCTTGGAGGGCTAGCCTCCTTTTTCTATTATTTTGAAGTCCTTTGACGTTAAGTGATACTATCTTCACTGGGGCTTTAGAAGTTATTGGCTGCTCTTTGTTGTCTTGAGCTTTAGGATCCCTCCCTTCCCATCTGGGGGCTCTTGATTTTGTAACTTAGATGTGTTCTGAGCCCTGGCAAACATCTCGGGGTGGAATGCTTTTTTTGACAAACTGACTGAGTGGACCGAGGAGGGAGGGGGGAGGGGGGGTGGGGGTAGGACTGCTGGGACAGGGTCAGCAGTAAGGAGCGGAAGATGAGGTTCGCGTTTGAACCTAACAGAAAGTTGCCTGGTCCTTTGGCGACCAGCTTTTGGGAAACCGTGCCCATCGGGGGTGACTCCGGCAGCCGGTGGGCAGCAAGGGGGGGGTGCCGAACCCTCTGGTTCTTTTTTTTTTTTTGAGCTCTCTCTCATGCCCTTTGTTCTCACCGGTTCATTGAGCATACCGTGAGCTGCTCCTTCTAGTTTGACAGTAGGGCGGTGGTTGGAATGGGGGGGGGGGTTGTTCTCTCGGAGTAGGGGTTGTCCTTTCGGGGGCTGTAGGTCGTGGGCATTTTCGACCCTATAGGCCCGATAGGGCGAATCCTGGCATCTCTTCTGGCAGTCTGAGTGATCTCTGCTTTCCTCCTCTGTTTACCACGAGCCGGAACGGGAATCCCCACCTATAGGGTATGTTGTTTAAACGCAGTAGTTGGGTGAGGGGCTTGAGTTCTCGGCGTCGCTCGACCGTGATCCTAGCGAGGTCACTAAATATTTGCACCGGCTCATTCTGGAATGTCAGGTTGTTTGCTTCTCTGCTCGCCGCCATCACTTTCTCTTTCGTGGAGTAGCTATGGAGGCGTACTATAATATCTCGCCTTCGTTTTGGGTCATTTAATCGGGGACCCAGTGCGCGGTGTGCGCGATCTATATCTAGGTCTCTTCCGTCAAGGCCCGTGCAGACTGTACTGAAAAGATCAGTCAGGTAAGGCTTTATTAGTTCAGGGAGAACCGTTTCCGGGACATTCCGAATCCGTAGATTCTGCCTCCGGTCCCGGTTTTCCTGATCCTCCATCCTGATCCTGTCTTTCAGGAGTCTGAATTCTTCTCCCAGGCACATAATTTCCTCATCTGCTGCAGCTTGGGCTTGTAAGGATTTTTCTAATTTGCTCTCTTGGTCTTCTGCCCTCTGTGTGAGAGTTCCCAGCTCTTCTCTCAGGCCTGACACCATCTCCCTAAGGTCCTGCTGGAGGGTTTTGTGGATTCTGTCGTGCATGCTTGAGAGAAGTTCCTCCAGGTAAGTGCGTGTTATTTCCCTTTCCAGGGTTGGTTCCTCAGCGGGCAGGTCTCCGTCTCGTTGCGGGGATGTGGCCGCGTGGTGTCTGACGCCATCTTGGGATCCCTGCATGCTTTCTGGGCCGCGTTTTTGCTGCGGATGAAAGTACTTCGGGACGCCCTTTGAAGCTTGCGCTTTTGCCTTCTGTGGCATGCTGTGTGGTTCAGACATCTTTCCAGGTTAGTCTCTGATGCCATTGTGTTTTTAATCAGTCCCTAGCAGAGCATCACCTCTCTATGCGCCTGCATGTAATCCTCTTTGGGATGGGAGCTAGTTGATTACTGCGCATGCGCCTGTAACTTCACCCACCACTGCTTGCTTGAGTGAGTGACCAAAAAAAAAAAAAATTATTATAATTTTTTAATTGTCATTTTCTCCACAAGCCTGCAAAAATAATCTTGATATTAAGATATTCAATCTGTGCTGTAGCTTTTGACTGCGACCCTGTGCGTTTGACTGCACATGGTTGATTTGTGTGCTTTTTATGTATTGTATTTGGGGGTGTAGGGATCAAATTATTATGATGAACTGCCTTTTGAAATTACTGTACTGTATGTAATTTCTTTGAACTGCTGCACAGCTAATCCTTCATGCTTTTTGAAACTGTTATCGACAGACACCCCCACAGAGTCATTAATTTTCTGAAGCTAGTCATTGTGATTTTAATCCGTCCATAGCCGAGCGTCAATCGCCTCACTGCGCCTGCGTGTAATCCTCTTTGAGATGGGAGCTAGCTGATTACTGCGCATGACTCAACCAACCCTTTGAGGTTTTGTTTACGGTAACGCTTTGGAAAATCCCTTCTCGAATTTGAAATGTAAATCTGATTTGCACAGCATTGTGAGAATTGAGAGTTCAAAAAAACATTAACTGATTCATGTTGTTTTGTCATTCATTCTTTTTATTTGGTGTAGGGGGTTGTCAATGATTATGATTAGCAGGAATGTAAATAAATATTTATTTTATTTTATCAGGAACCAAAAAATACAAATATAAAAATAATCATGAATAATACATAATGCAGTCTTTATTAAGTTCTTCTGGCAGATTGAAATTGGATAAACATTTATAAAACATTTATAAAACATGGATAAACATGAATAATGCACATTTATAATAATATTATTTAATAATATATCATTTATAATATATATATATAGTAATATAATTTTTTCCGTCTTTATCTTCTTCCTCATTCTGTGTACAGTACAGTAGTTCATTGAGAGAGGAGAGGTTTTGTGTACATCATTACTGCTGTTTATATATCCTGTACACTTGACTGTACAAACAGATTAGACTGTACACAACACCCCCCTCTCCCCCAGTCCATCCTTTTTTCCTGTAAAGACAAGAAAACAAAAAATGAGTGCAGTTATGTGCGTACTGTATTATGGCATTGTGTGATGTGTAGTACTACAGTAGATGGCTGGTGCTGCTTTCTCTGGAAAGAAAAAAATTGAGCAGTTAGGTGCATACTGTATTATGGCATTGTGTACTGTATACAGTAGCTACTCCACATTGGACTAAAGTAGGCAGTTAGTACTGTCAAACTAGTCTATACTGGAACTACTGTATACTCTGACTACTGTTAAATACTATGTAACCAGGTGGCTGGTGCTGCTCTCTCTGGAATGAAAAAAATTGAGCAGTTACTGTACTGTAGGTGCATACTGTATTATGGCATTATGGCATTGTGTATGCAGTTAGTACTGTCAAACTAGTCTATACTGGAACTACTGTATACTCTGACTATTAGGAAAGAAAAAATATGTGCCATACTTACCTGTATCATACTGTACTTACAATACTACAGTACAGTACTACTTTCCTAATGCTTGCCCATTACGTGCGATCCTAATGGGCAACACTGTCGCAATATGGTCAATATATTTATTGCAGCGTTCCACGGTGAGTACATCGTTCCAAAAACTCAGTATGCCTTTCGCCAACTCATCCTTTTTGGATGGTTTCACCACTTTCCGGATATGGTCCTTCAGCTGATGCCATGCCATTTCGATCGGATTGAAGTCTGGCGATCTGTCATTGGAAAAAAAGGACAATTAGTTTAAGAGATACAGTACACAGTAAAAACAGTGGGAAAAATATGAGACACGGTTACCGCACTGGCGTCTTCACCCAGTTGATACCGCACTCAAGGATATGCGCTGTTGATGTGGTGTGCTTCGGATCATTGTCCTGGTAGAAATGGTGACCATCCGGGAACTCACGTGTGATGTATTCCACTATCTCAGGGACAATTTTGTCTTGGAAGAAAGCTTTATTCATGATTCCTATAACAAGAAAAGAAAAGTGCTCAAAAAACTGCACACTAGTACAGTACAGTGCATAAGGCTACATTATATTTAATATATTTTACCTTCAAAGATGACAATGCATCCTGGTCCACGCCTAGAGATGGCACCCCACACATGCATCTTCACTGGGTATTTTGGCCGCGGCTTCATAGATTTGCAACCTTTTTTCTGGAATGCAAAGGTGGCAAATCACTCCAGCGATACAGTAGACTCGTCAGTGAAGATGCAATCCTGGAAAGTTTCCCCACTGTCGATCCATGCCTTGGCCTGGACCACTCTTTTGATTTTGTTTACGTCCCTTATCACGGGGTACGCTCTGTAATGACAAGGAATAAATCATTTTAGCGCTACAGTACAGTTTATTAAACAACACTTTAACCTCCTATACTGTCCAGTACTAACCTCACACGTCCATATTTCCATCCAATTCTGCGTCTCATCTTCTTTATGCTGGTCTCGGATACAGTCAGATTGTGATTTTCCTGCAGAGTGTATCTGACCCTTAATGCACTCTTTTCTCATCATTCTCCTCACTTATTTTGTCGACCAGAAGAGTTGTCTCCCTACAACGTACAGAAAAAAATCCGGTAAGTTACAGTGCAGTAGGTCACAAGCACAGCACATCATTTGGTGTGAAAATAGTATACAATGAGATATTGTTCTATAAATATGCAGCAATATAAAAAATATATATACTGTTGTAATATAAATATACCGAAATAATAAAATATTAGATACAGTAGATCTACAGTACACAATATATTGTTCTATTAATATGCAATATAAAAATATATACTGTATACTGTTGTAATATAGATATACCGAAATCACAAAAATATTAGATACAGTAGATCTACAGTACACAATATATTGTTCTATTAATATGCAGCAATATAAAAAATATATATACTGTTGTAATATAAATCTACCGAAATAACTATAAAATTAGATACAGTAGATATACAGTACACAATATATTGTTCTATTAATATGCATCAATATAAACAATATACAGTATATTCTGTTGTTATATAAATATACCGAAATAACTATAAAATTAGATACAGTAGATCTACAGTACACTATTACAGTACACTAGTAGATCTACAGTACAATATTTTATAAAAAAATAAATACATGTAGTTATATAAATATACTTACGCGTTAGTTACCGTTGGTGTCCTTTTGCGTTCTCTGCTTTTTCCGTGTGCATGATAGCTCATGGTGGTTGCTGGCACAACGAGGCCAGAAGTAGCTAACCAGCGTTGGATAGCAGCAATTCGGTGTCCGCTCATGTACATCTCCTTAATTCACATGCTGTGCACCTTGGAAATCTTTTTAACAGGCGTTGCTGCGAGTAGAAAGAAATACAAACACAAGAATGTATATTCGATGTTTAGTCGATGTGTATTCAATGTGCAGTGAATCCACAAAATGGATGGTGTATTTATACGTTAATGACTCACATTAGAGTACGCCCACTTTCAACACCTGTACCTCGTTGCCATGCATAAAAGGTTACACACTTTGCACAGCCCACCACTCGATGATCTTTATCTGAACTTTCCCTTGTCCAGATACTGCATTATGCCATCTGCTTCCGTGGATCAACCCCGATTCTATGGACGCAGGAACCCACTCGCCTCTGCCGTGCCTGTCATGCAGAAAAAGCGAAAGGCGGAAGCCGTTTCCACGCCAAGGCCAAAGCGACAGGCTAAGGCCAATAAAGAAAACCTTCTGCTGACCCCAAAGGCTATTGGTTTTAATAGATGTCAGCCTTATTATGTCAAGAAGAAATACGGTGATGTACACTCCACGCATAACAAATGGCAGCCAACCCATCGAACCCGCAGACCACTTCCTCCCATACGCTTCGACGACTCTGCCGCCGCTGTCCCGGAAATCTTCAGCCCGTCTTCTCCACTACTCGTCCTCGACTCTGCCGCCGCCCTCCCGGAAACCCACAGGCCATCTTCGCCAGTTCTATTTGACGCCGCTGCCGCTGGTGCCTCTGAAATCCACGGGTCACTTTCTCCTTTGCGCTTAGACGACTCTGCCGCTTTTCGCCCGGAAATCCAGAGGTCACTTTCTCCATCCCTCTTTGATGATGCTGCCGCTTCTCCTCTCCCGGATATCCACAGGTCACCTCCTCCACCCTTCTTCGACGACGCTGTCGCTTCTCTCCATGGAACCCCCATCTCATCCTCCATAGCACCCATCCACCCAGATGTGCACAGCACACCATGTACAAGAAGCAGCTCGTTAGACCGGATGCTGAATGGGATAAGTGTGGATATCCCCGGGAACTCTATTGTGCTGGCAAAGATAGATCTGCTTCTGGAGACCATGCTAAATATGGAGCAACGGATGCTAAATATGGATCAACGGATGGATCGACGGATGGAGAAGATAGAGGCTGACATAGCGGGGATACATCATTTGCTCAGTGTTCATGCCCCTGTTTCCCCGACGCCGGACCAGGAGGGTGGCATGGATGTGATGAATGGGAGCATCGACCACCTTCCATCACCAAGCGCACCCCCTACCCAAGAAGATTTTGTGTACATGTATGCCGTTGAGGAGGAGGATAACATGACAACCCCGTCAAGACCACGCCAGGAGACAACACGGCAACCAAGACAGGAGGAAAGCTTCCTCCCAGACAACCTACCCTCACCCGCCCGCCACAAGCACACCCGCTCACAGAAGACCTACATTCGCTCACATCGATACGGTGCCCGACATCAGCCTGCGCGATATGCCACCGGCACTCAGGGAGAAGTATAGGGTGATGAGTGCTGGTGCACCCCACAAGTATGCCTTGTTACTTTTTAAGGACCATGTGTCCTACTTGTTGTACTGAGAATGGGCCTTCAAAGTGAACTACAAAGGAAATCGCCTAAAAAAGGCGCTTCCTGAAAATTTAAGAAAGACCATTCTGGATGAATTGCGGCGCTATTTTTCAATTACAGATCCTGTAATGAAAGGCGTTCGAGACTGCATTAATGGCATTTTGCGCCATGCAAGGCATCGGCCATGGAAGGACAATCTGGTTGGGTACGCATTTGAGTGAGTGTTCAACTGTTGAAAATGTTTTGTAAATGTTTTGTTCCAGTCCCTGAGGGCCGCAAACAGGCCCGGTTTTCAAAGGTTACCCTGAAAACTGGGCCTCTTTGCTGCCCTCGAGGACTGTAGTGGTGCAGGCCTGACTGACTGTTCTGCACACTATCCCACTGTAAATGTTTTGACCTGCTGTACTTAAATAAAGGAGATGTTTTGTTTTGTATATTTTATGAATAAAGATTTTTTTTAATAACAGGTAAGACCATACTGTTGTGCTGTACTGTACATGTTTTGACCTGCTGTACTTAAATAAAGGAGATGTTGTGTGTTTTAACTTGTATTAATAAATAAATGTTTTTATACACTGTACACAAGACCTGCACAATTCCAGTCCCCGAGGGCCGCAAACAGGCCCAGTTTTCAAGGTTGTCCTGGAAACCGGGCCTGTTTGTGGCCCTCGAGGACTGGAGTTGTGCAGGCCTGACTGACTGCTGTAAATGTTTTGACCTGCTGAACTTAAATAAAGGAGATGTTTTGTTTTGTATATTTTATGAATAAAGAGTTTTTTTTAATAACAGGTGCTGTAAATGTTTTTACTTTTTGTACATAAATGTTTTCACTAGCAGTAAACCATAGACCTGTTGATGTTTTGAATTGCTGTGCAATTAAAATGATTTTACATTGTACAGTATTTGTAAATAAATGTTTTTGTACTTAATCCACCAATAAAAGAACATGTTGATTTGTTTTAAATTGTTCCATTGGCTCCTTTGATACTGTACAAGAGTATTAAAAAAATAGAAGACACATAGTGTACTGTACAGGACTGTATGTACTGGTACTGTATATAAGACACATACTGTATGTACTGTAATACATGTAGAATAAATGCATACTTAATTTTTTCGGGTTTATTACACAGTATACTTGTTAGGACCAGTAGGTCAGGCCAGAATCTGCACTCATGTTAAGCTTCCATTTTGTCTGGTCATAACTAGTTAAGATTCTGTAGTCAGCCTTTTACTGAAATATAATTCCTAAATACACTCAGTTTCTGCCAAATTGCATTTCCTTTCTTCCTGGTCAGGATATTACTACGATACTTTTGTGTTGTCAATTTCCTGATGTTTTAGTTAGAATATAATAGAATGGTTCTCTGCAAGAAGCAAAATAGTGTAATATAGTTGCTAAAGATTCAAGGTCTCTTTTGATAACAGACAATGAATAAGCTATGTATTCAGACATTGCTTGTATTGGGAAAACACGTCCCAAAAGTCACGCCACTAATATGTCCTGCCCCAAAATCACGCCTCTAATCAAAGCTACGCCCAAGACACACCTAGGATACGCCTATGATACGCCTATGTTACGCCTCTAACCAATATCTTTTTTTTTCTGTACAAAAGTCATTACCCTATGAGTAATAAATTGAGACAAAGGATTTGAAACCTGGCGTGCGTTACGTTTCATTTCGTTCGTCTACCAGGCCTGAAAAGTTCATCAAAAATCGAAGATAACAGTGGCAGGGCGTGAAAGCTTCCTGGGAAGTCTGCTGCAAACGGTGCAGATTGTATCCAGTCACAAGGCTTCAGTTTTCTTGGCAGAGAATAGGTTCCTTTAGGTTCTGAAGGCAGGGTAGGAAATAACGGATTTTCCTTCAGTTTTTGGCGTCTAGAAGTGGGAAGTTCACAGAGGTGGTGAGTATATATGTAAATTTTTATATATGATGCTTCACCCCCTCTGGGAATTTAATAGACCTAAATTGTGACTGAAGAATTGGGATAGGCCCTTTTAAACAAATTTTTTGGTTAAATCCAGTAAATTTTGTGCACGACTGGACTGTTAGCTCTGATCTAGCTGAACGACCCTGTTATATTGTGTAAGTATAAATATTGCAATTATTTGTCATAATTATTTGTCTGTTTTTCTATAAGCTACTAATGGTTTATGCTGGTCTCAGAAATCAATCAGGAATAATATCTCAGAATAATGGTGTCTGTTTTAATTATGGTGGTTTTGGTCATTGGCAGAGAGTGTGCCACTATCAGTCAGAAGCAGGGAAGTGCTGCTTTGCCCGTGGGGGCTCAGAGTGAAAGTCTCTGTAAAAAAAAAAATGTAAAAGAGTTTGTTTGTAACCCTGATGAATTTTTTCCTGAATGATTTCTTGTGTGAAAGATACTGTGTGAAAGTTATGCTGATTATCATCTGTGTACAAAAAAAAATATGAATATTAGTTGCTCATGATGAAATCTAAATTTTAAAAGGTTTTAAAAAGGTGTACACCGAATATAGAGAGAAATACCTCACAACAAAAGGGGAGTATATTCAGCTCTGTCCCTGGTTATAGTTTGAAAGGTTTATTCGTCCTGGCCAGGCGGATACTTTTTAAACCGGACACATTTCTTTTCGTTTGTGGTATTTCTATCTTAATAAAAGGAGGGGCACAGCCTCTCCCTTACAGTTTAAAGAATGCGAAGCATTCACATTAAAATTAACTAGCTCTGTGTTTAAGCAGTTTATTTATGAGAACAAGGTAATGTAGAACTGTCTTTTTTTCCGTAAAGCAGTAAGATAATACATTTCAATTTTATTTCTACAGGATTAAGATGTTTTTGTTTAAAATGCTGGTAAGAGATCACAAGCACTGTTTGAATTAATATATTATATTATATATGTATATAACGCCATTAATGTACATAGCGCTTCAAAAGGAGGGTGTCCGTGGTGGCAGGTGCTGCGGGTATGTTGAGTGGTGTGAGCGGAGTGTGGTGATATCTGTCTTTAGCAGCATGGAGGTCAAAAGTTATTTTAGCGAGAATTGTCTCCGTTAAATAAGCAGTGTATAAGCCATACAAGACAGGTAGGGTCAAGCTTGCTGTTTTTTTAGTCATGTTATAACTGTTGCATGTTTGAAGATATTTTGTTTAGCTTAAGAGAGGGCATAGTTAAAACGGGATAGCATAAGATGTATTGATGGAAGTTTGCAGGAATATGAGATTTCTTTCAGAAGGCATTCAGGGGAATGAGTGGAAGAATATTGCATGCTCTTGTTGGCATAGATTTGGTGTTTATAAGTAATTTGAAATATTCCCGTTATTTAATTTTTGAAAGACCATACAAAATTGCAGTTAATATGAATTAGACAGCGAAACCCGTTATCTGTACTTTGAGGTTTCTGGCTGTTTTCCCAGAAAGAAAAAGAAAAAAAGCGCTTTGAAAATTATTATTTTTTTTTTTTAAAGTCAGAGTGTCTTTTAAAGTTAATGCTGGCCGTGTGCTCAGCACTTTGCAAAGAGTTCAAAATTATTTGTCTATTTTAAAAGGAAATCTTTTGTTCAGGATTTCAGGATTTTTTCTTATATTGTAAATGCCACAGTTGTTAAAAGACCTACTGCAGGCTTTTTCTTCTTTTAACACAAGCAGTAAATATTTTTATAGTCACTACACATACAAATCTATTTACCAGTTTAATTTTGCTATATATCAAGCAACCTGTTTTCATAACTATTTTTGTATTTTTGTTCAGATTTATAGATAATATATGAACAAAAGAGGGGAGATACATACATAGGTTATTGAAGGTCTCTCTGAAATCCCTATAGATTTGATATGAACTTGATATGTTGTAAATGATATACAATGCACAGCAGGTTCAGAATTTATTATAGCAATGTTAACTCCAAGGGCTCTTGCAGTAATAAAAAGTTGCTGCCATACTAACAGGGCTGACAGGCCCCTGGTACAAAATAATAATACCTTTGCAGATGTCACAGCAAAGCAGGTAGCAAGCCGTCCCTATGTTGAGGGATATATCATATCTGCCAAATGTATAATTTTGTAACCATTTATTCCTTATTGGGTATGTCCTGGACATAGAGTTAAAGGACGGGGGAGTGCAGCTGCATGGGTGAGCAGGGTATATATTATATACAGGGCATTTCACATTTTTTTTTTAGCAGAATGGTTACAGTGGAGTGTTTGAGGTGAAAGCCAGGAGTGACTGTGGGTGTGGGACAATAGCCATGAGTGCAGGCTGTTGGGATGCTTGATTTGTGGGGCAAGGTTAGTTAGTATTAAATGACTAAAAGGTTGACACCATTTGCATCAGAGAAAATGGCAGATGGCAGTTAGGTATGAATGAGAGTAAGTGTATATTGGGAGAAGAGAGATTGATTTGTAGTTTGAGACGGTGTTTTTGTCCCCATATTTTTTTTTTTTTTAAGATTGGGACAACTCTGCCAGTTTTCCAAGTCTTAGGGATATGGCCTGCAGACAGGATAGAGTTGATTATGGAAGCAATTGATTTGGCAAAGGCTGAGGTAACAAGTTTTAGAAACTTGGATTGTAGCAAAGTCAAGTCCACATTGGTTGCTTAGTTTAAAATTTGATGCTAATAATAGTAGTAATCATATTAATACAAGAATTTATTTCTAGGTATAAATTCTCTCCCTATGAGACACTTATGGGATGAGTTATGACCATCAGTAGTTCAAAGTAACGAATTAAGGACCATGTTATTGGTAATAAAACAATTAATAAGTATTGCATGCAACTAATATATATTTTTGAGTCTCTCTAGGCACAGGTTAAAGCTGAAAGTGCACCTACGCAAGACGGGTTAATGGTCAAGCATTTTCTACGCAAGCACGCTCTTCATCCCAGATGAAAAGGCCGTTTAAATACTACTCATCACCAGCATTGCAGTAAAAATTTCTTATCATCATGGATACACATCACGCACGTCAAAATAGTGCCAGCCTAGGCACAAACAGCTAATAAAGACAAAGACATAGCACCTGCAAATAAGTGTTTTGATGGACACAATACTCTCTGACCACTAATCATCAAGGGAGAAAGGTTATAGGCAAAAATGTCCAGGCCTCAAAACACGAACTTTGAACTTTTTATTTTTACAGGTTTTTATTATTTTTCAGTTACAAATGTATGCTCTATTATGTTTGTGTAAGTGGCATCCCATAAGGATGACAAAATAGTATAAGGTATTATTTGTTTAACTTTGTTTATTTTGTTTGGATTTATAGGTTAATAGAATCTCCCTGCAGAATGATATCCCGGTGGGAGAATGCTTTATCAGTCAAACACACGGTTATGTTAATTGCTCACAGGTAGAGTTAGAAACAAAAGAGAGACATCCAATATACAAGTGCTAAAAATTAGTCTATGGGAAGAATAATTTTCAGGGAATGTATTCCCAATTGTAGGAGTTGGGTTACTGTATGACAGGTTTACAGGGATATCCTAAATCAAACAACCACAGACATTTACTCACTTAACCAAGAATAGGTTTAGTTTAAATTAATGGCTCCGCAGAATAAAATAGCTCTAGACTATATTTTAGCCTCAAAAGGAGGGGCATGTATGCGCCCTAGTTAAAGCGCAATGTTGTGTATTTATCCAGGATTTAGGGACCATGGGGACTTGGTGGTTGGATTGATTTGCTTTGAGTGAAGCAAGCGAATGTTTTTGTATGTGTGTGTTTGTCCTACTCATTGCTCTTTATGTATTAAGTACAGCAAAAAACTGATCCAGAAGTGCGTTGCAACCCCCACCGACGCTATGCCTCTCTGCGGTGATGATGTCGCCAGTCCCCCAGAAGAAGAGACCAAAGAAGAAATCAACTGGGCTGATATAATGGACGGAAAAGAAAGGAATGAAGTTATGCACAACTTTGACATCTTGGTCCATCAGGACTATGAAACGGTTAACTGTTCTGTTCTTTAAATAGACTGTCTCTTAAGGATATGGGGGGGACTGAGAAGACTGGATATGAGGAAGGTGGGAGGTCACAAATGGACGTGAGTCAACCACAAGGAAAGGATCACAAGTCAGCCATTTTGACCAAAGTAGCCATCTTGGTCCGTTTTGCCATTCTGAGTAAATGCAGTATGAAAGACGGGGGCAAGAAGAATATTTGTGCAGTCACTCTTAGCAGAAATTAGCCCCCACCAATTCTCACAAATAGCTGACCCTTAAATTATGTGACATATTGAGATGTAAGCCATTTTCTAATCTATAGAAATATTTAATGATATATATATATATATATATATTGGTTGTGTGGCATGTGGGCCACTAAGATTGTACCCTGAAATCACACTGCCCTTTGTTATCTGGGTTTCATCCTTCCCACTTTCTATGTATCTGACACGTTACCCCAAGGGAGGCTGAGAAATGGAAAAGATATGACCAGGACCATTAGTCTAACCCGCATTGCAGCTAGGGTTTTTATACCTAGTTTAGGTGTTCTGGATCTCTATTCTAAATTAAGTGATCTTATGGTAAATATTGATGATGCTATTAATCAGACAAGTGTTGCTATTATCCGTCTGACTAATGAACAAGAGCATATCCGAACAGTATTATTACAGAATAGAATGGCTCTTGATTATCTGCTAGCCTCACAAGGAGGTGTTTGTAAATTTGTAGTTCAGAAGTGCTGTGCCTATATTGAAGATGAGTCTGGCGCTATTCATAAAGATATGGATAAGCTACAGGAAATTCAGGCAAGGATGCATAAAGAATCCTCAGGCCTTAGCTTAAATTGGATGTCAGGACTCACTGGTTGGATCGGAGAATTGGGTATGAAAATTCTCTATGGTTTAATTGTAGTGATTAGCATAATCGCAGCAATTTTTGTTATTTTTCACTGTACTAAGTGTGCAATGCTTTCATTTGTCTCAAGGAAACCTTCAGTTTCATCTCACGCCATGTATGCAACTAATAATTCATATGTGGCCATGAACAGAGTCTATGATACTATTGGTCCCCATAAGGCCATAGTCATAGAGAAGAGTACCTAGTAAGGGTATTTGTTCTTTTAGAGAACAAAAAGGAGGGAAGTGTTAAGACCAGTAGGTCAGGCCAGAATCTGCACTCATGTTGAGCTTCCATTTTGTCTGGTCATAACTAGTTAAGATTCTGTAGTCAGCCTTTTGCTGAAATATAATTCCTAAATGCACTCAGTTTCTGCCAAATTGCATTTCCTTTCTTCCTGGTCAGGATATTACTATGATACTTTTGTGTTGTCAATTTCCTGATGTTTTAGTTAGAATATAATAGAATGGTTCTCTGCAAGAAGCAAAATAGTGTAATATAGTTGCTAAAGATTCAAGGTCTCTTTTGATAACAGACAATGAATAAGCTATGTATTCAGACATTGCTTGTATTGGGAAAACACGTCCCAAATGTCACGCCACTAATATGTCCTGCCCCTAAATCACGCCTCTAATCAAAGCTACGCCCAAGACACACCTAGGATACTCCTATGATACGCCAATGTTACGCCTCTAACCAATATCTTTTTTTTTTCTGTATAAAAGTCATAACCCTATGAGTAATAAATTGAGACAAAGGACTTGAAACCTGGCGTGCGTTACGTTTCATTTCGTTCGTCTACCAGGCCTGAAAAGTTCATCAAAAATCAAAGATAACAGTGGCAGGGCGTGAAAGCTTCCTGGGAAGTCTGCTGCAAATGGTGCAGATTGTATCCAGTCACAAGGCTTCAGTTTTCTTGGCAGAGAATAGGTTCCTTTTGGTTCTGAAGCCAGGGGAGGAAATAACGGATTTTCCTTCAATACTGTATATAAAAAAGTACTGTATACTGTACGGTCGGAAAACATCAGCATACTGTTTCAGGTATTCTATCCTAACCAATAACAACAGCCACTAAACTGTAGACTCCGGTACGTGGTTTTTTAAATCTGATTCTGCAATGTGCAGGCATTGTTACACAAAGAGATATTATCCATCGAAATCCCTCCATTAGCCGTTTTCTTTCTGAGGAAAAATAAAAAGAAAAGTTTTACTGTAATGGTCAGCCCCCTAAAGAAGTTCTCAGCCAGTCCCACCAATAATTTTCTCGGGGGTCGTCTCCTGTTCACATGCGCATGCGCCTACCGTCGATGTAATGACACGCATATGCATTTCAAGAAGGTTCCAATGCGCATGCACCTAGCGTTCCACCAATTGTCCAGTATCTGCAGTACAGTACTGTAGAAGCCGCTCAGCCAATGATATTGCTTACAGGAGAATCGCTTGACTTTTGAATCGCACCGATATTGATATTTTCAAAATAAAAAAATACGGCAACATTACTCACCATAGAATTTCCCAATCAGCTGGCGCCTGCGCAGGGCCACTGCCAGTCCAGTATTCTTGATCATACACGTTGACAGTTGGCAGCGGGACTACTACACCTGTAGTCAGCTGATTGTCATATTCTCTAGCCTGCTGTACCCATGCTTGGCCACCGGGACTGCTGCCACTCTCAATGTCTTGTTCTAGCCTGCAGTACCTATACTTGTCCACCGGGATTGCTGCTGCTAAACTAAGGAACATTCCAGACTCTGATACCTGACACCTCTGCACCTGTGCTCCACCTCCCAGCCTGCCTATATAAACCTCCCATTCCTGTTCCTCCCTTGCCTCTGTTTCAAGTCAGACTCCTATGCACATGCCTCTGATCCTGATCTGTTCCTGTACCTGTATTTGCGTCTGTTTACAGTAAGGCCCTTGCTGGTTATCTGGCTTGTCCCTGTTTGTTCCCGTTCTCAGTCCCTGCTCCCGGACCTGTCCTGCCCCGCCTGTCCTGTTCCAGTCTCCTCGTTGCCGACCTCTGCTTGTTACCTAACTTCGCTACCTGCCACCTGCCTCAGACCCCTGCTTGTTACCTGACTTCGCTACCTGCCGCCTGCTCGGACCCCTGCTTGTGACCCCTACTTCGCTTCCTGCTGTTCCGGCCACCGAGATCCTACACGCCACAGGAGTCTCCTGTGACACTGATGAGGCTGGAAATCGCTTAGGTACATGCAAGCTTGCTTGAAACTGCACGAGAAATCCGGCTCAGGCTGCAGGTATCCGTGCGTGGACTGACAGCAAGGGTTGTCACTGATGGTGGGACCGTTATTGGAAGCCGGTGCTGGTGCTGGCGCATTGCTTGCCAGCGACTGTCGTTTCTTAGTTGTTTTTAACACGACCTTTCGAATTTTGCCGTTTGCATGATCATAGATAAAGGAAAAAGCCGGTGATACACACCAATACCCTCCAATAAATTCAGGATCAATACGATAAAAACATGGATCGCTACATAACCTTTTCCTTATTGCACGCTTCCACACATGAGGAGCTGGCGAAAATTTGTAAAAGTCATAGTTTTCGATAAAATACTGATAAATTTTAACAACTGTTGCCATCTAATCATCTGTTGCATTAATCGCGGCCCATATCAAATACGCGTAAGTTCTGTCGGGTTTTTGGGAAACGGGCTGCACTTGAACACTCATGGTGGCGGGTCTCTGGAGAATAACAGAAACTGGTCTTTGTCTTTCTTTAATATGAAAAGCCTAAATTGATACATTATTGTAACCTCTTCCTTCAGTCTCAAGGCCAATTTACAATAGCACACTGTGGTATCTTTTTTAAAGGAAACACATGCAAGTCGACACATTACTGAAGCGCATGCGCATTACAATTCATGAATATCTGCCATCTGGCGGACACGCGAAGAATTGCAACCTATTAAATCCGAACCATTGTCATTAAACGCATGAACGGCGCATCAACCGCGCATGACCCGCGGCTGAGAACACAACATGAATGTGGCATGCACCCGGGTCTGGTCTGCGGGCAGCACCGGCGTAACATTATGTCGAGCCCACAAGACCGAACTAAAACAGTTTCTCTCCAATCTGGTTCAGCAAAACCAGGCCATGGTGGATCAAATTGTGGCCCTTACACGCCAGGTCACAGTACTCTCTGCCCGAGTACCGACCCCGACCTCTCCAATTGTAAGCCCCGACTCCGCAAGCGCAGTTAGCAGCTCCGATGTAAAGATTCCAACCCCCAAGCCTTATGCAGGTGAACCGCAAGAATATAGGGGTTTCCTAAACCAGTGTGAGGTGCAGTTTGAAATGGCTCCCCATCCTGGTCGCAAGAAGGTAGCCTACATTTATAACCTGCTCACTGGCAGCGCCCTGGCTTGGGCTTCCCCGGTTTGGGAGTGACGTTCTGACCTTACCCAAGATTACCCGGCATTTAAAGCCGAGTTCCAACAAGTATTCGATTCCCCCGCTCGTCGGGAGATGGCATCTGTTTCTCTTCTCCAGATCACTCAGGGATGGCGAATGGTGACACAGTATGCTGTGGAATTATGGACTCTAGCAGCCGAGACTAACTGGGGACAAGAGGCTCTCGTCTCCGTATTTTGGCAAGGCCTGGCAGACCCCATCAAGGATGAACTCTCTCGCCAATCCATGCCGGATCAATTGGAGCTCCTCATTGATTTGGCCGTCCGAGTGGATCAACGTATCCAGGTACGCCACTCAGAGCGTCAGCGCATTCGCTTCCATAACTTTCAAGTTCCTTTCTCCAGTACTCCCAGCAGCACTCCTGCGCTCTCAAGTGCTACCACACCTCTTCGTCCTGCACTGGAGTTGCCAGAGCCAATGCAATTGGGGGTACAATGCATCCGCACACCGATACGGCAGTTCCGCCACGCCGGGGGATTGTGTTTCTACTGCGGATCCATGGAGCATCTGGTTCGGGAGTGTCCACTGCGTCCGGGAAACGGGAACACCCAGTGAGTACAGAGGGGCTCTCTCTGGGTGTAATGTCTCCACGTCCCCTCCATAAAGGTGAACTCCCTAAGAAACTTACATTTCCAGTCTCCCTTTCAGGTTCCAGACTTCTACCGCCGCTTTCATTGACTCAGGAGCTGGAGGAAACTTTGTGGACCTTGAATTCGCCAGGCTAAACCGCATACCGCTCGTGAGGAAGAAAGTTCCCATCGCACTCGTCGGTATCGATGGACGTCCTCTTACCCCTGCACATATCCTTAGAGACGGTCCCCTTGCTTCTGTCCACACATCTGCACAAGGAGATCTTAGTTCTCGATGCCATTCACGCCCTGGGATACCCATCACCCTTGGTCTTCCATGGCTACAGCTTAACAATCCTCTCATTGACTGGACTTCCTCTGCTCCCATCTCCTGGAGGCCGAGGTCAGGCGAAACTTCTCAACTGCTGGCCAATACCTCTGTTCCTGAGGTTATTCTACCTTCCGTTTACCACCAATTCCGGGACGTTTTCAATAAGGTACACTCTGACCTTTTGCCGCCACACAGGACGTACGATTGTGCGATCGATCTGGTTCCAAGTTACTCCCTACCCAAGTCCAAAACCTACCCCTTGTCGTTACCAGAATCTCACGCTATGGATGAATAAATCCAGGAGAATCTCAAGAAAGGCTTTATTCGTCACTCCAATTCCCCAGCAGGGGCTGGGTTTTTCTTCGTCAAGAAAAAGGACGGCTCGTTGAGGCCTTGTATCGATTACAGGGGTTTGAACCGCATAACTATTAAAAATCGTTACCCCCTTCCCCTTATTACCGAACTGTTCGATAAATTACAGGGGGCCAAGATTTTTTCCAAGTTGGATCTACGTGGTGCCTATAATCTGGTGTGCATCAGGAAGTGGGATGAATAGAAGGCGGCCTTCAACACGCGTAGCGGACACTACGAATATCTTGTAATGCCTTTTTATCTTATGTAATGCTCCCGCGGTCTTCCAGGATTTCATCAACGACGTCTTTCGTAAGGCACTCAATATTTTTGTAATTGTACACTTGGATGATAACCTGATTTTTTCCAAAGATCTCCAGGATCATATACGTCACACCTCCTACGTCCTTTCCCGTCTCCGTGAACACCATTTGTACACCAAGCTGGGGAAGTGCACCTTTCATCAGATCTCTACTCCGTTCCTGGGGTACATCATTTCCGATGAAGGTTTTATGATGGATTCCGGTAAACTTCAAGCAGTTACTGAATGGCCAAGACCCAATTCTCTCAAGGCCATACAACGTTTTTTAGGGTTCGCTAATTACTATCGTAATTTTTCTACCATTGTGGCACCTCTCACTGCGCTCACAAAAAAAGGAGCTGATCCTTCTGCTTGGTCATCCGAAGCCCTCTCCGCCTTCGAGACACTCAAGGAAGCTTTTATATCTGCACCTATTCTCCGTCATCCTAACATTGAACTTCCCTTCGTTCTGGAGGTTGACGCTTCTGATTGCGGCGCTGGAGCCGTTCTTTCTCAGAGACCCACGCCTAAAGATAAGTTACATCCCTGTGCATATTTTTCCAAGAAATTCTTATCCGCCGAGAGGAACTATGACGTGGGTAATAGGGAACTTCTGGCCGTGAAGATGGCTCTTCAAGAGTGGAGACACCTGCTGGAGGGGTTGAAGGAGCCGTTTACTATTCTCACGGACCACAAGAACCTCCTTTACATAGAAAACGCTCGACGCCTTGGTCCACGACAGGCTCGTTGGGCTCTTTTTTTTTCTCGATTCGACTTTCACCTTTCATATATCTCCGGGACCAAGAACGTAAAGGCAGACGCACTCTCCCGAATACATTCTTCCGAAGAGAGACTAGAGGAACCTTTGGAGACCATCCTTCCACAGGAAAGGATTCTCGCCATGTCTTCTTCAAGAATCTTGACAAGATTTTGCACTCCCAGAGACGCATTCCTAAGGACTTGGTCGTTCCCGACAATAAACTCTTCGTACCCTCCAAATTTGTTCCAGAGATCCTGTCTTGGGGTCACTCTTCTAAATCTGCAGGCCATCTGGGTTTTAAAAAGACTACTGATCTCATTCGTCGAAATTTCTGGTGGCCAAGGATGTCTCAAGATATTCTGGAGTTTACCCGCGCGGGCCCCACGTGTGCGCAAAGCAAGACTCTCCGTCAAAAGCCTCAGGGTTTTCTGTTACCTCTTCCGGTTCCCGACCGCCCCTGGTCCCACATTTCGATGGACTTCATGGTGGAGTTGCCCAGGTCCAGAGGAATGAACACTATCCTGGTGGTCGTGGACAGGTTCTCGAAGATGTCCCATTTTATCCCATTTAAGGGATTACCCACCTCCCCCGCCCTTGCTGATATCTTTACGGAGCAGATTTTCCAGATCCATGGGATTCCTTCTTCTATTGTTTCGGACCGAGGTTCTCAATTCGTATCCAAATTTTGGAGAACTTTCACCAAGAGATTGGGCATCTCTTCCTCTTTCTCTTCTGCCTATCATCCACAGTCCAATGGCCAAACAGAGAGAATCAATCAATCCCTGGAGAAATACCTGAGATGTTTTATATCCGATTCCCAGGATGATTGGGCTCAACTCCTTTCTTGGGCAGAGTACGCCGTCAATTCTGCAAAAAACGAAGCCACCCGGGAGTCGCCCTTCTTTATAAATTATGGGTTCTACCCTACCTGTCTACCCATCTCCAACATCCCTTCTGGAGTACCAGCCATAGATGAACGCATTTCTTCCCTCCAAACCGCATGGTCCAGGATTCAGTCTTACTTTCTCGAATCCTCTCGCAGATCGAAACTATCGACGATCGTCGTCGTCGTTGTTCGGCGCCAAGTTACAAGCCAGGAGATTTGGTATGGCTCTCCTCTAAGAATATCCACCTCAAGGTACCATCTCCAATTCCTCTGCTCAGCGCTCTCTTCTTCCTCTCTTCTTCCTCTCCCCCGGACCTTAGGCTCCGCCCCCGCACAGGCATACTCAGGTTACCAACAAGACTCACCTGGCTTGTTATGGCTGCACCAATCTACATTACTACACCTGAGCTGGCAGCACTTTATACCACACTCCGGACACGCTCCCTTTGCTGCGGGTGCGTGTATTACCACTTCCCCCTTCAGCTCAGGGGACGGGTCTGGTCTGCGGGCAGCACCAGCGTAACACTCCCTGCTCACCTGGACCTATCCCTGCGATCACTCAGACAACCCTCTGCTCCACCCCTGGCTACCATTGGTCCTCCTTCCTTTATAACCCCAGTCTGCCCTCTCCATCATCGCTCAGCATAGCTTCTCTGTGGCTCCTGTGTGCAGTGACTTTGCAAAGCTCTCTATTGCAGCTCTGGTTCCTGTCCCTGCCCTTGTTTGGATACCCTTGGATTGATCTCGGCTCGGTTTGACTACGTGTACCTCTCTACCCCTGGACTCTGCTTTGGACCTCACTACGCTGCTTTCTCCTGCCCCTGACCCTTGGCTCTTGGACATTACCCTCCGACTTCTGGCACCCCGGACTCAGCAAGTATATCGTTAACCCTTTTCTCTCCAGGCCTGGCAACGCATCTTACCACACTCCGGGCATGCCCTCACTGCTGTGGGCGCATGTTATACCTTTACCCACCTCAGTACTGGGGACTGGCCAAGTCTGCGGGCATACAGGCGTTACAACTCCCCACCACTTCGTTTTACCCCCCCCCCCCACACACCACCACTTTGTTTTACCCCCCCCACACCACCACTTAGTTTTACACCCCCCACCACCACCACTTTGTTTTACCCCCCTCACACCACCACTTTGTTTTACCCCCCCTCACACCACCACTTCGTTTTAACCCCCCCCCCCCCCGTTCACATCCCTCCGTTTTCAGTTTCGTGTCCCCCCCCCCCGTTTTGTGTCGCTACAGAATGACCTGTTGCCTTGACTCTGCACCCTGCACCCCTGCCACCAGCCCTGACCTCTGTCTGCTTACCAACTTCGGATACTCTAACAGGACTCTGTTCCTGGGCTCTAGTCGTTTATTTTGCATCCCTACCTCAGTCCTGCGAGTTCGCTTCCTGATTCGAGACGAGCATCGTCACAAAACGTCAATGACTCCACAGTCCAAGTTGTAAGTCTCAGCAAATATAGAGGTGACAAAAAGGTCAAAATAGTGCAATACAATTTTTTGAACACATTTTAAACAAAGGAGTATAACTCAAAGAATTTTTCATTTGAAGTGTGCATATCCAGGTAATTGTTGGACTAGGAGGCACCTGGGAAGCTAAGGAGAATGGTGGTTCCATCGGATGTGCACTCTGCAGACAGCTGCATGTTTTTCCAAGGATAAGAGTACATTAGCTATTAAAAATTAATAGATGGTAGGAGTAAAATATTATATTAACAAATAATTCCTTAAACAATGGGCAAACATAAATAAAAAATATTCTGCAATGTGCTGCCACAAAATAGTAACACTAAAATGGCCAGAAATATTAAAACATTTGTGTTCACTTACAACTGCTCAATCCATGAAACAACTGTTTATCCTCCATTCCATCTCATGTTTATACAAAGTCCTCAGCTATGACTGGATGTCAAGTTCTGAAGTGCGTTGAGCTGTAAAACTATTGTTGGCTTTAATGACTTTGTGACCTCTCTTCAGAAATATTTAGAACACAAAGAACATAAAACAAACAGAGACGAAAAAAGCTCACTGTAACGCTTGCGCTCACCACGAACAAGGCAGGGCCCCGGCACTGAGGTGGGAAAGTACAAGACTGTGCACCCACAGCAGCGGAGGCACGCCTGGAGAGTGGATAGTCAGCGAAGCCGGGTTTGGAGAGATCAAGTTAGTTGAGATACTTGCCGGAGTCCAGGGGCAGAGCCAGTGGGATGGTCAATATCCGTTGTGCCGTGGTCTGGGGTTGGAGCCAGGAGAGTGGTCGTATATCCGAAAGCTGTGGTCAGGGATGGAGAAGTGCGGGTAGTCAGAGGCAAGCCGGGGTCTTTATCCAGAGAGGGTCCTAATGTCAAGCCAGGTCGGTACACAAGAAAGCAGCAGAGAAAAACACATGAACAAGGCACAGCAAACGCAGGAACACATGGCTACACAGGTTATGCTCAGCAAGGTGAAAGTGAAACTCTTTTAAAGTAAACAGAAACCAATAGCAAGGGAGGCGGAGCGGAGGTGCAGCCTCTGCGGAGGCTAGGCTGCAGGAGACAAGGGGGCAATAAGAAATACTTGCCACGCAGCTGGGGAGCGGTGCACACCATCACGTGAGCATGCCGCACGTGACAGACGCGCGACGCGACGAGGGGGCAGAGCCAAGCTCTGTGGCACGAAGTGAAGAGCTGCGGGTACGCGCGCGCTATGTAACCAGAGCGGGGAGGCGCGCGGCAGCAGGTAAGGAGGGAACATGCCGCAGGGGACATGTTCCCCGATTCCTTACACTCACAAAAACACTAGACACCAGGTTGTTACAGAAAACTAAAGAGAGCCACAAGAGCATAAACTCCTTGTCAATTAAATATGATTGTAAACAAAAACAAAATATTTTGTTTAGGGTTCCACAACTTATTATTGTATCAAAACCTCCTCAAAGATGCATATTCCACTGGATCTTCATGAAGATTTATTTAAGAATAGCATATCCAATGACGATACATGAATCAGGTTCCTCCTACAATATATATTATCATCTTCAGCCCTTGTTGATCTTCCAGGTATTGCGGTTGCAAGTCTCTCTTCTGCACGTTGCTCCAACAAATGTTCTGATTTCATCCTCCCATCTTACTTTTCGTTGTTGTCCTGGTCTTTTAATATCTCTTGGAATCCACTCAAGTACCATTTTGTTCAACAATTGTAATTTCTTCTTGCGATATGTCCTGCCCACTACTATTTTATTTTCTTTACCTTTGTGATAATGTCACAGACTTTTGTTTTGTTTAAAACCCATTCACTTTTTCTTCCGGTAGTTAATAGCCCAGGGTGGATGGTTAGTCCTACCGAATGGGTAGCGGGAGTGGTTAACCCCTTCATTACCATAGCGTAATGATGGGGTTAACTTCTCCCGCAACCTTGCCGGTAGGCCTAAACACCCACCCTGGGGCAAGTACCCCCTTCAGCCCCAATAAACAAGGCTTAACCCCTTCATTGCCTTAACGGATAGCCGCTAAGATAATGAAGGTTTTTTAATGTTAATTTTAATAACAGAGTATTGAAGCAGCTGGTCTCCTGAGCTGAACCACATTAATTTTAGCCTCGGAGACCCCATGCTTTCTGAGTTACAGGCCCTGGTATCTCCCTGCATTGTTTAAATGTCCCGCGTCAAGTGACGGGAACATTTATACGCATGGTAGATACCGGCACCCCATACCGGGGCCTGTTACTCGGAAAGCAGGTGGTTCCCGAGGCTGAAATTAATGCGGTTCAGCTCAGGAGACCCCCTGCTACAATACTCTGTTATTAAAACTGAGTTATCGCCTGCAAGAGCTGTGCAGGGAGATGCTGCTCTCTCCGTGCAGCTCTTCAAGGCTGCTGGTGTGAAATCACAGTTTAAGCAAAAACAAGTAGTGCGATAAGTATGGTGGGTGGGGGGGAACACACAAAGTAGTGTGATGTTGCATTTTTTTACCGGACTATAAAAAAACTTGTTATTTTTCTTAGTGAATACCGGTTTGACATGCATTTCTTATAGTGCAGTAAGAACATGCAAACCTGCTCGGTAATGCACTGAACGTATCGAAGTTTAATGAATAGGCCCCATAGTCTTCAACTTCATCTAAATCTATTCCATTTATTTCAATCTTCACAGACTTTACACATTTTTTGAACAACACTTTGGTCCTGTTGATATTCATACGGCGGCATCCATTCTTACTTGCTTTTGGCGAGTTCTCCAATTTGTTGCTGGAGTTCTTCTGGACTCAAGGCAAAAATAACAATGTCACCTGCAAATCGTAGGTGACTCAAATATTCACCATTGATTTTGATTCATTTTTCTTCCCAATCTGTCTTGAATAATTCTTCAAGAGTTGAAGTGAAAAGCTTTGGTGACATGGTGTCTCCCTGCCACACTCTCTTGCTGATCCTTATCTTGCTTGTATCTTCAAGTTATCTAATGGTTGATGCGGCATTCTTGTAAATGTTCTTTATAAAATCAATGTAAGCTTCTTCGACATTTTGTCTTCTCAGTGCATCTAGGACCATTGAGGTGTAGACAGAATCAAATGCATATATGTTTCAGATGTTTTATTCTTTTTATTTTAAGTAGAACAGGGAGCTGCCATGTTGCCACTTTATAGTTCGTTCACACTTTTTTTCAAACACTACGCTTCTTGCGTTTACCAAATAGTCCCTCTCACAGACACTATTATAAATTACATCACAAGAAGTGACAGCTAGAAAGCAGAGATGTAGAACAATGAACATGGCAGCACATGGTGGAAAATCAATAACTTGGCATGGTTTAGGGCTTTATTCCATATTTGCCAAAGCAGCCATTGAGGCGGTTTTCAGCCAAAAATTCCCATTGACTTAAACAGGGATTTTTGGATAAAAATAGCCCAACAGCTGCTACAGCATACAGTATATAGAATTACTCTCTTAACGTGATTATTTTAATGATAGTTAAGCCTGTCATGATGTATTAAAAGCAAAATGACTACTTCAGATGAAAACATTTGAATTAAAGTTTTCTTAGTCAGGATACAGTTTGTGTAGCCCTGTTTCCTTGTGAACACAGACCGCTACCATATGCTATATAACCTGTAGGCTCACAGGGCCTAACCCTCTGCCACGGAGAGCCTGGGGCACGTATGACAATATGAATAACCTCGTACTTGGTGCAGCGCCTCCACCTGCGATGACTCCCACCAGAGGGGGAGTGGTTCCTCGCAGGACAATTGTATATCACTTCACACACACACAGCATGTAAAACAAATGAATGACTTTACTGAACTAGCATAGGCAATATATATCAACAGGTGTCCCTCCCTAGAGGAGACACTAACTACTGCGTCTCGCAGGACGCTACCTCCACCTCCACCGGGTGATCCCACCCTGTGTCCAGTAACCCCACACAATATGTCCCCCACCCCAAGTTAGATATGTATGTGTGACTGCGCAGCCACTATGTCCTGTATGGATGGTGATATAGTTGGTGCACTTGTCGATTACCTGCCGGGCACTCCAGTACCCGGGCCTGCCAAGGATCTTCACAAAGGGTCAGAGGCGAGGTGTCTCCAGGAATAGGCATCCGGGGCGACCCCACCCAGACGAACTGCAGCAACAATAGCAGGGTCTGAGCCCAGACCTCCTGCTAGCCACACACTGTCTCTTTAATCGATACTGAACGGCACAGTAAGGGAACCGGAACCTGTCTAGGGCCAGTCCCTATCTCTGCTTCACACTACGGGGACTCAGGGCCTAACTGGGCCTGGGGTATAAGGCCTAGGTAGGGGCTGAATGCCTCCCTACACCGGAGCTCCGTCTCCTTCCTCCTCCCGCTAGCTCTGAGCAACGTGCGCGCCCCTCGACCCCTATATCCCCCTTCCTTCCTGCCTTCCTACCACCCGATTGGTCCTCGGGCGTCACGGGGTCCCACGGGGCTGCTGGAACTCGTAGTTCCCTATGCTCCACCCTATGAGAGCTACTCCTCCTTCGCGGGCTTTGGCTACTATGCCCGCGCATGCGCAACCTCCTGCTCCACCTCTTCTGCGCCTGCGCCAACTCCCAACATGGCGGCGCCCTATCACGCGGAACCTCCGATATACCGGAGCGTTCCCTGCCCTGCTGCAACCCTCCCACCCGACAACAATAAATGCGGGCGAGGGGAGCCTGGCTACATCCTCCCCCCTGTGGATTCCAATGTCCCCGCTTGGACGATACCTTTGAACTGGTACAACGTTTATATAATGAAAAATGCATAACATACGACATCCTCCACACTCTAAATAAGATTGTACATCTCACTGAACATCACGATTACTGACTTTACTCGGTTGCGAGCCCACTGCTGAGCCTCATAGTGGGGTGCCCCGAACTGATCATAGGTCATCCTCATTGGAGGTTGCCCATTTCTTTGACTTCGCCTTAACTGCTCTTCAGTCACTCCCTCGGGAGAATGACTATATTGGTCTTGAGGTTCAGCCTCTTCCCTTGTGGGGATTACAGTCTCTATATGCTCATTGCACGGTATAAAACAGGGACTCTGCGGGTCCAATGTAGAACTTTCCGGAGCAACCCCATTGGGCATGTGCTCCCCGAGCCCTTTACCCGTAGCTCCACCGGGAGGTGCTCGCTGTTGAGGGCCCATTTGAGAGGTTCCCTCTTGAGGGTCTTCATGATGAACTGTGTGGCCGGTCTCAGGACCGTTCTCACCCTGTGTCATTTCACCATCCAATGAGGTTGCAGGCCATTCCACTTCCCCCTCCTCTACTTGTGGGATAGGCAGTAGATGATTTCGGTGCCATACCTTCACCCGACCCTCCGAGTCCTTAATACGATAAACCGGAAGAGCAGGCATTTGTGATGCTACCTCATACACTCCTTTTCTCCACCGGTCAGCCAACTTATGTTTCCCAGGTACTCCCAGATTGCGAAGGAGTACTGCATCTCCAGGCTGAATGTCTCTATGTTTGACCTTGTGATCATAACGCCTCTTGTTCCCTGCGTTCAGTTTTTCTGTAGATCTTTCTGCCTGCAGATAGGCCCGTTGTAGGTTCTCTTATAACCTCTGCACATATTTGAAGTGAGTGGTATTATGAAATCCATCAGTGGAGACTCTCAGAAGTATATGTCCACAGGCAGTCGAGCCTCTCTACCAAACATCAGAAAGTATGGAGAAAATCCGGTGAAATCGTGTCTAGTGCAATTGTAAGCGTGCACTAATGTTTCCACATGGTGGCTCCACTCAGCCTTTTTCACTCCCGTCAACGTGCCCAGCATATCCAGTAACGTGCGATTGAATCGTTCAGGCAATGCATCCCCTTCCGGATGGTAGGGAGTGTTTCGGGACTTAGTAATGTGTAAGATTTTTAGTAGTTCTCTTATCAATTTGCTTTCAAAGTCTCTGCCCTGATCAGAATGTAGTCGTTGAGGGAGCCCATAATGTATGAAGTATTTTTCCCAGAGTACCTTGGCAACCGTGATGGCTTTTTGGTCTTTCGTCGGGAAGGCCTGGGCATATCTCGTGTAATGGTCAGTGATGACCAGCACATTGCCGATGCCCCGGCTATCTGGTTCAATACATAGGAAGTCCATGCATACGAGGTCCATGGGCCCAGTGCTTTTCAAGTGGCCCATTGGGGCAGCCCTGGTGGGCAATGTCTTCCGTTGGATGCACCGAACACACCGCCGACAGTGATGCTTCACGGCTTCTCTCATCTTTGACCAGAAGAACCGATCCCTCACCAATCCAAAAGTCTTGTCTACCCCCAGATGGCCATGTTCATCATGTAGAGACCGGAGCACCAGATATTGTAACATTTTAGGTAGTACTAGCTGTCTCCTATTCGGGTGGTTATGGTACTCTACAACTCGGTATAATAAATTGTCACGGATTTCGAATTTATCGGCTTCCCGCATCAGTATGCCTCCCACGTCGCCAGGGGCATGTTTGAGGAGGTCTGGCCGTTTTTTTCGGATAGCATAGCGGATGGCTCCCGCTACCGGGTCGCGTTCATGATAGCGCACCATATCCTTCAAGGCTATGATCTTGTCAGGGGTAACGTGCATGCCACTGGGGTCCCTATATGCTTCCGGGATGGCTTTGGACGCGCACCCTAGGGAGTCGGCCACTCTTAATTCAGAGAAGGCCACTTGATCATTGACTATGGCAGCAGTGCAACACAGGGCCCTCATCCCGGGTCCCGGGATTTCTTCCCATTGGTCGTCGTCAGGGGTTGCGACCAGCCCGGTGGTCTAGACAGGGCGTCTGCCCCAATGTTCAAGGGACTCGGTTTATATTTGAATGTGAAGTTGTAGTTGAAGAGGGCTGCAAGCCAGCGGTGTCCTGCCGCGTCGAGTTTAGCTGAAGTCATGATATAGGTGAGCGGATTATTGCACCTCGAACGAAACCCCGTAGAGATAATCATGAAGTTTGTCCACGATGGCCCATTTCAGGGCAAGGGACTCAAGCTTGTGCACCGGGTAATTTTGCTCACTGGCCGTCAGGCTGCGACTGATGTAGGCCACGGGTCGTAACCCTTCTGGATACTTTTGATGTAACACCGCCCCTAATCCGCCTAGGCTAGCGTCCACATGTAGTATATACGGTTGTTCGGTGTCGGCATAGGCCAATACTGGGGCCGCTGTCAAACTCTGCTTCAAGTCCACAAAGGCTTGCTCGCACTCTGCAGTCCATTTGTCCCCGAAGGGTTGTCGGGCAGGGGTGGCCTTCCGGCCTGTGTCTTCGGGATATATTTTGAGGAGGCAGTTGAGGGCTTTGGCCCGACGGGAATATCTCTCCACAAACCTGCGGTAGTACCCGCAGAACCCCAAGAACGAGTGCAACTCCACCACATTGTCTGGTCGGGGCCAGTTTACGACGGCTTCTATTTTGGCGGGATCAGTGGCAATCCCTTCCGCGGACACTATGTGTCCCACGTAGGTCACAGACGTCCTACAGAATCGGCATTTATCCAGAGAGAGTTTGAGTCCCTCTCGAGCTAATCGGTCAAGCACCTTCAGGAGCCGGGTTTCGTGTTCCTCTAGTGTTCGCCCGAAGACGATGATATCGTCCAAATACACTAGGCATTCTCGGGGGTTCAAGTCACCTAAGGTCTTCTCCATTAGCCGTTGGAAGGTGGCGGGGGCCCCACATATACCTTGGGGCATGCGAGTGAATTGATAGAACCCCAGTGGACAAATGAACGCCGTTTTCTCTTGGTCCTCTGGGCTCATGGGCACCTGGTAGTAGCCAGATCGGAGATCCAACACACTGAACCATTTTTTTCCATGGAGGGCGTTCAGGATTTCCTCTATGCAGGAAAGATTATACTGATCAGGCACTGTCCGATTGTTCAGCGTCCTGTAGTCCACACATAGCCTCACTGTCCCATTCTTCTTTCTCACCACCACTATGGGTGAGGCGTAAGGGCTTCGTGACTCCGTGACGATCACGGCTTCTTCCATCTCCTGGAGGACAATCCGTACATCATCTACGTCTCTAGGGGCGAGCCGGCGGGATCGTTCCCTAAATGGCTTCATATCACTCATCCGAATAGCGTGTTGGGCACTGCGGCTGCACCCCCCATCCATCTCTCCGGTAGAGAATACATCTCGCCTCTCTTCCAATTGAACTCGCAGTCTTTCCTTCCAGTCCTCTGGTAACCCAGACGAGCCGAAGTCGAAGTCCAGCTTTGCGCCGGGGCGTTCCACTCGGGTAGCATTGACTTGCACCGCTTCATCCACTGAGCTGACGGGATAAATTCTCCCTATTCTCTGTCCCGCGTCGATGGCCATGGGGAATGGAGATAGATTCTGGACCATCACATAGATGCGGCGAGGGATGGCGGCTGGCCAATCCCGGAATTCAGGTACGAGCCGGTATCCTCTGCTGACATCTTCTTCTGGCGTGCTTTCTAGGGAAAAGAGCTGCTCCGTGTCTACCCGTTCAGCATATGCGCACCAGGCGGGCATCCTCTGTATCTCCCCGGGCGAGATTCTGGTCAGACCATCTCAGCCGCAGAACAGCAGCCCATAGTCCTCCGAGGCTGAAGGAGGGGGGCCCGGATTCGTCTGGAAAAGCTGCAGCTGGAGACTGGACATGGGCAACTCATTGGTTTCTTGCAGATAGGCCCTGATAACTGCTTGTACAATGTCCGCATTAGTGCCCAGAATGATCGGGTACTTAGGTAGGTCTTTGGGTTCCGGACACACCAGAGCGTCTACATTCATGGGGTGAGACTTCCCGGTGTTGAGCTGCTGAATTTCCAGACACCGTCACTATGCCGTCGATGGGGTAGTCTTCATTGCTTAGCCCTCTTACTTTGATATGCTCGGCCGACTTCAAGGGTCGCTTCTGGAGGTGTTGATCATAGAACCCTCGATATATGATGGTCACTTGAGATCCCGTGTCCAATAGGGCGGAGGAATAGATGCCGTCTACTAGCACCCGTATGAGAGCTACCGGCCCCACGCGATTATTCTCGTCTTTGGGACCTTCGCCACTTTGGTTGGGGACAGGGTCTTCTCCGCTGGCCACGTAGACGCCACATACCATAGCATTAGGCGTGAACTTCTTTGGCGAGGGGCTCCGGTTACGGGACTCCCCCATCCGGCAATCATACGAGATATGCCCCTTCTTCCCGCACTTGTAGTAGGACAGATCCCTCGGCGGAGTGCAGCGATTGTATGGAGGCGAGGTTCATCCGGCGTATTTCGGTCGCTCGGGGCCGGGTTTATCCGGGGGGTCTTCCTTTTTCTCATTACCCCCTTTGTTTTTGGAGTTGACGGTTACTTTAGCTTTCTGGGGAGAATGAAGCAGTAGATGCGCCTCATGCTCTTTGACTTGCTGTAACAGTTTGGTGAACGAGGGGGGGCTCCGTTTAGTGAGGTTATCGCGGATCATGTTCGCAATAGGGAGGTATTCGTCCATCGGCGAGGCCGTTACATATTTATGGTGGAGCAAGGGTCCTAACGCAATTTGTACTCGGTGGATGTAGGCAGATAAGTCTTCTCCATCTTTCTGGTTGATGGCATAGTATTTGGCCCACAGGGCTCCATCATCCTCGGTCACGCCGTAGGCTTCGGTTAAGAATTCAACCATCATCCGAGAGGTCAGATCAGGATGCTGCTCTCAGTGAATACTGATCAGAGTGGACGCATGGGGCCTCAAGCACTCCATGAGGCGTTGACGTTTCATGGCATCTGTACAGGACCATTCTTCCATCACACCCCGGGTGTGCTCCTTCCAGGAGTCTATCCCATCTTCCCGTGTCGGGACGGGTAGGGTCCCGGAGAAGGCCTTCAATTTCCGGTAATTCTGAGAATGCGTGGCCAGAGTGAGGGCTTCTACTAACGGAGGTAAACTGGGTGGGGCGGTTAGCTGGCCTACCTTGTCATTGAGTTTCTGCAACATCTCACTACACAAACCAGCCTCTTCTGATACGCTAGACCCTTGATAGTTAAATCCTGACCGACAGCTGCCCGCTTCACTAGCCGGGTAGGGAGCGGAGGTGAGGGTAGGGCAGTCGTCACCCGGTCCCTCCAAGGGGGGGTCTCGAAGGGGGTAGACAAAGGGGCTTCCGCCGGGTGGGGAGTTGGGAAGCTGCAGGTATTTAGGGACAGCGGGCTCAATGACCATCAGATCTCGGCGACAATCCACCAGCAAAATGTTCCACTTAGCGTCTTGGTATATGAGGACGTCTACTAGGCGGGCTTTGGCAAAACCCGGTAGTTGTCGTAGGGCCGTTTGCAATGTCTCTAATGGTAAGGCCATAGGTACTTGGGTCACGGCCACAACGCGGCGGGCGGGCGTTTGCCGCGCCTAATCACGCACTCTCTGATGCGAGGGGAGGGCCATGGTGGCCAGGTGTGAGTATAGTCGGGGGGGCACCCCAGGTCTAAGATCTCAGCAGCGCCTCCAAATGTAGCCTTGTGTCCTAGTGAACACAGACCGCTACCATATGCTGTATAACCTGTAGGCTCACAGGGCCTAAGCCTCTGCCACGGAGAGCCTGGGGCACGTATGACAATATGAACAACCTCGTACTTGGTGCAGCGCTTCCACCTGTGATGGCTCCCACCAGAGGGGGAGTGGTTCCTCGCAGGACAATTGTATATCACTTCACACATACACAGCATGTAAAACAAACGAATGACTTTACTGAACTAGAATAGGCAATATATATCAACAGTTGTCCCTCCCTAGAGGAGACACTAACTACTGCGTCTCGCAGGACGCTGCCTCCACCTCCACCGGGTGATCTCACCCCGTGTCCAGTAACCCCACACAATATGTCCCCCACCCTCAAGTGAAATATGTATGTGTGACTGCGCAGCCACTATGTCCTGTATGGATGGTGATATAGTTGGTGCACTTGTCGATTACCTGCCGGGCACTCCAGTTCCCGGGCCTGCCAAGGATCTTCACAAAGGGTCAGAGGCGAGGTGTCTCCAGCAATAGGCGTCCGGGACGATCCCACCCAGACGCACTGCAGCAACAATAGCAGGGTCTGAGCTCAGACCTCCTGCTAGCCACACACTGTCTCTTTAAGCCAGGCCTGCACAACTCTAGTCCTCGAGGGCTACAAACAGGCCAGGTTTTCAGGATATCCCTATTTCAGCACAGCTGGCTCAATTAGTAGCTCAGTCATACTGAGCCACTAATTGAGCCAGCTGTGCTGAAGAATGGATATCCTGAAAACCTGGCCTGTTTGCGGCCCTCGAGGACTGGAGTTGTGCAAGCCTGCTTTAAGCTATACTGAACGGCACAGTAAGGGAACCGGAACCTGTCTAGGGCCTGTCCCTATCTCTGCTTCACACTACGGGGACTAAGGGCCTAACTGGGCCTGGGGTATAAGGCCTAGGTAGAGACTAAATGCCTCCCTACACTGGAGCTCCGTCTCCTTCCTCCTCCCGCTAGCTCTGAGCAACGTGCGCGCCCCTCGACCCCTATATCCCCCTTCCTTCCTGCCTTCCTACCACCCGATTGGTCCTCGGGCGTCACGGGGTCCCACGGGGCTGCTGGAACTCGTAGTTCCCTATGCTCCACCCTATGAGAGCTACTCCTCCTTCGCGGGCTTTGGCTACTATGCCCGCGCACGCGCAACCTCCTGCTCCACCTCTTCTGCGCCTGCGCCAACTCCCAACATGGCGGCGCCCTATCACACGGAACCTCCGATATACCGGAGCGTTCCCTGCCCTGCTGCAACCCTCCCACCCGACAACAATAAATGCGGGCGAGGGGAGCCCGGCTACATTTGTCTTTAATAATCAAGTAAATTCACTATGCAGGACTGCTGAAGTTGTTTGTTTATATTTTAAAAAGAAAATGTATTACCCCTTACTCAGTGTACTGTCTCTGCAACTCGTAATTAGATGTGAATGTTCTCTAAGAAAGCCATGATGTGCTGTGCACAAGTGCAGGGTTCCTAGTGAGTCTCTTGTTGTAATGTGACTTGTGTCTTGTGTTTAATAATAAATCATACTGTATACCCATCATCTTATATAGAAATAAAAGGAAACACATTAACCTAGGAATGATGAGGATGAGAAGAGATTGCAAATCAGAAGTGGCTCGGTTGAAATAGTGTACCAAAGATATACCGTACACTATCTGAAGCAAAGCAACTCAAGTAGGATTTTCCAATTATATATCAATAGCAGATAGCCTTAACAGTTACACAATTACTTTCACTAACAGTGAAAACAAACTGTTCTTGAATATGTGGGTAAAATTTCAGAGGGAGAGAGGATAAGGACATTACACACTTGTAATATTGCAGGAAAAATACCCCTTACCAGTGCATGATTCAGCAGTTTAAGAGACGTTTTGGTATACTAATAACATTGTGTTACATCGACAGTATATCCTTGTAATGTTTGATTTTGTTGTGTGTGTTTTATGTACTATGGGGATTACTCATTAAAGCTGCCGTTTAAAAAAAATATATATTTTTTTTCCCCCGTTCAATATGTGCATCAATACAATCTGCACACTGACAAGTGATTAGCTAAGCTGCAGATCGATCCGTTCTCCTGTAATCGACTGTAATAGATTGCTTGCTAAGGGTTATTTAATTCTGTTCTTGCAGAGCATTTTGGGCAATGTAGTTCCTAGAATATTATGTGACTGGGCAGTTACTAGATACAATTGGTACACTGCTAGAGGGAGGGCGGGGCTCAAGAGCCAGAGCCTATCAGAAGGGGAAGGGGGCTGTCACTTTGGAAATGCTTCCTACATTAGAAAATTAAATTTAAGAACAAATTATGAGAAAATTAAAAATGTCTTTAAAACATTTTTTTCTCATAGTACAGAACTGATTTATTTAAAAAAAATCACACATGTAGGATATTGCTTGAACTGCTGCTTTAAACTACAGTTGTTCCAGTTTGGGCACTAAAGCATGGAAACTCCCTTTGACTTCAATGGATCCAGCACATTTGCACATCTTTTAGAACTCATTATACATGTATTTTATTTTTCCTGATACCCCACTGTGGTCCCAACAAGGACTGAAACATTCAGAAATGTATGTACCATATGTTTGTTTTTTATTAACGTTTTTATCCTACATTTATTCTAATTATATTTGTGCACCTGTCTTTAAGATTGTTTATAATATTATAATACTGTATAAGTGCTGAGCGTATTTTTTTTTTGTGATTCATATAAATAAACTAGAGAAATGTTAGAGGTTTACAACCAAAAAATTGGCTGTTAGTTCACCCTATGGACAAGCCAAGGTAACCAGATCCTCCAATATTTTTTATGCAGTGCTAAGTCATAACAATCTTTCTGGCACAAAAAGACACCTGCTACTGTAGCTCATTGAACTAAATGTACCTTATGCAATAGCCAAAAAACAAAAATGGATCAATTCAGTACTCAAAAGAGGAAATACTACTATAGAAAAATAACACTACAACCAAATGTTGTTTCTAAAAGTGTAGAAACTTATATGTGTAATACAAAATTTTCACTGGGTAAAGAAAATAAACAATTTCGTTTCTGGGCCCGTGGCCTTTTCCAACAGCTTATGATGTACACCCTGCACTGACCTTATATACCTTAGCAATGTAACCCTCAAAGTTCTGCTGAATTACCTGCGCTATATTGGTTGATATCACTTCACTACCGGTATCGATGCACTGAATCATATGACAGCCGGATGTCATTCCCAGCTACTTGTTGATATGCAACTCAATTCAGATCCCTAAATGAGCTTACTCTAGTTCCAGGACTGCAGTCATGTGGGCTATCATTAAAAACACAATCCTATCACAATAATTCGAACCCTACACCTCTAAATAAAAAACAATCAGAGGCCTAAATAATCTTACGACTAAGTGCTGACAATCACCATTCTTTGTTCAAAAAATTGTGTTCTCCATTTTTAATTTACAGGTGTTTAACCCTTTATATACTTAATTGCAACAACAAAAAAAGTGATTACTAAACAGAAAAAGTGCACTGTCAGTTTTTGTTGTCGACCCTTGGGCATGGTGTCTATACAACAGGAATGGATGCTGACTATGCATATTTGTAATAGTCCTAATGGGCAACAGCCCAAAGGAACATTTAAGGAAGTATACACCAAAGGAAGACAGACAAGTAGAATAATAATTGATCGTATGTCTCTTGCCAGTTTGCGGCTGCACACAATGGTCTCCCTTAATTACTGAATTGCATTGCACACACTGCAAACAGGGGAAAGTGCCCATTTCAGGGGCACCGAAAATATGGTAGTTGATTTTTCAGAGGAGGCAAAGTCTGCCTTCACCAGAATCTCTCTAAAGTCACAGGCTCTCTTATAGGCAAAAACAAAAAAGGGGTGGGGGTTTACTGTTAAATCAGTTAGTCTTAGTTCACTTCTTCAAATATCTCAGTGTGTTCTTATGATCTTTCTAATCTGCACACTTGCTGCGTTATAAATTAAAGCTATTGGTAGTCTATCCTGTTGTTTCTGTTTGTCTTGAATGAATGTTTCTCTTTCTATCTCCTGTGTTCTCTGTATCTGTTCATCTAGGGTAGTTGGATCATAACCCCTGCTGCAGAACCTACTCTGCATATTGTCTAATCTATCCTGTGATTTGGCACTCGATGACAATTCTTTTAACATGTAGAAATTGGCTGAACGGTTATCCCGTTTTCATGTTGTCTGAATAGAAACAATCAAATTTAAGGAGGGTGTTTCTATCCTTTTTATTAATTTATTTTTTAAATAATGAATATCTGTTTCCAAATGACCTCCTATTAAATATACCATAGTATCCAGGAAATGGATTGTCTCACTTAACCATTGGAGGTCTGAGGATCACGAAAGCTGAGCAGGCAGTAGAGGAGGTGGACAGCGGCAGAGGACTGAGGACCACGGGAGCAGAGCAGATGAGGAAGACAGCACGTGGCCGGAGAAGAAAACTGAGGACGATGTGAGTGCAACAAGAGCGGCACAGGAGGAAGAACGGTGAAGAGTGCGCCTCAGCGGTGCGACCCGGAAGTCTTTACTGAAGTAAAGACTTTCAGTGTCTGCACCTGGGGCGTCCAGCATCCACCACCTCTGCCGCCTGCTCGCTCTTGTGGTCCTCCTCTTCTGCCGCCGCTGTTCTCCACTGCTTCTAAACTCGCCCGCTGGTAATTTCAACTCGCCGCGGGCGAGTGGATTTGTCGAGCCCTGCCTATGAGGAGTGTCTATCATTAGTAAAATCAAATACACGGGAAATGAATTTAAAATTCTATCCCATTTACTACTACAGTATATCGTTTGTTTTGACAAAGATTTGGCCATAATCTTACATTCGGTCCTCTTACTTGATGACATTCAGCTACCGTGCAAGTCTTTTCAACTCTCTCTAAGGATCATGTGAGGTCCAAATGATCCTCCCTGGAACCCTTCACAGCACTTGCAATGCATGCAGCATCTGTCTTTGTATAGCAATGTGTGTCCAAACTCGTTATCAATTTCGCTATTTCTCAAAAATTACATTTGTCAATGTGGGGCACAGTTCTATGCGATGGAATAGATACAAAAAAATAAAAACAGCTTAAACTCACGGTAAATATAATAACACTAAACAAAGAAGAAACTGTTACAGAAGATAAGAAGACTGGGAGCATGCTAGCATGTAAGAATGATGTAGTGTGACAGCTTTCAGAAGGTAGAAATATTACGTCCTGAATAAGATTCCTTAGTCACCCGAAAACAAATACATTGCCGCTGCGTGCACTTATAGTGCGCGCGACGGAGCGGAAACTGGAAGCCGGCAAAATTTTATTTTTCAAGTGCCTTTCGCCCCTTTCCCTCCCCCCTCCTCCCCTTTCCCTCCACGGAGGTGGAGTGGAAGGGGGAAAATATGGGAGACAGGGAGGGGAAAGTGTGGGTGTGGGAGACAGGGAGGGAAAGTGTGGGAGACAGGGAGGGGAAAGTGTAGGAGACAGGGAGTGGAAAGTGTGGGAGACAGGGAGGGGAAAGTGTAGGAGACAGGGAGTGGAAAGTGTGGGAGACAGGGAGGGGAAAGTGTGGGAGACAGGGAGGGGAAAGTGTGGGAGACAGGGAGGGGAAAGTGTAGGAGACAGGGAGTGGAAAGTGTGGGAGACAGGGAGGGGAAAGTGTGGGAGACAGGGAGGGGAAAGTGTAGGAGACGGGGAGTGGAAAGTGTGGGAGACAGGGAGGGGAAAGTGTGGGAGACGGATGGGAAAGTGTGGGAGACAGGGAGAGTAAAGTGTGGGAGACAGGGAGGGGAAAGTGTGGGAGACAGGGAGGGGAAAGTGTGGGAGACAGGGAGGGGAAAGTGTGGGAGACAGGGAGAAACAAGCAGTGGGCAGTGGCAATTGATAGTTTTTAACTTCTTGTGCACCATGTATTGAGCTCCCAGGGAGGGCGGCAATCAGAAGTCTGCACACCACGGGAGGGATGGAGCGTCCTCTCCTAGTCCCTCCCTGTCCCCGAGCTCAGCCCGTGAGTCCGGCTCGCGCCCCCGCCCCTAGGCGTCGGCGTCATCGCGCATGCGCGCTGTACGTCCGGGTTTCCAGCTGTTTCTATTTCCCGGTGTGATCCCGGCGAGGGGTCAGCTTTCCCGGTAAATTTAAACACTGATGGCTTGGGGGTGGGCTGGGTGCGCGCGACCAGCTCGTTTGTTTACATGAGTCTCGCGCTAAGGCGAGTGGCTTTGGGAACCCGTGGGGGGGAGGAAACGGCGCGAGGATGACCCCACTGAGGCGGCGCGCGCGGCTGCCCATCAGCTGCTGCTTAGCATAGGGCGCTGGGGAGGTGTTGCACAAAGTCTCCCGGCTGTAAAGTGATGGGAAACAACACAATACCGCACGCACTTGTTACATACACGAGCCTGTAGCTTGTTACGCAGGAAGTTCGCTCTTGTTCGGCAACTTGTCCGGTTTGCGGTGAATAAAGCCAGTTGTCTCTCTTATTATTCCAGAATGGGGTGGATAGGCTGACTGCGTCTCTTTGGGGCACAGCAAGCTGGCAACGTACAGGAGACATGGCAGCCCCTGTTGTACCTGTGCCTATCCCAATAGGGAATTCAGCTGCGGGTAAAATGGTAAGTAGGAGCCAAAGGAGTTCTTCCTGCGGGAGCAGCTCAGCCAGCTCCAACTCTTCCAAAGGGCCCCCCGGGGACAGCAGCCCTGCGAGCTACAAGAAGATGAGTGTGCCTGACCCGGTGAGCTGCTGCCCGGCCGCCCCGTGCAGCAGCCCCCCACTCATTAGGACTAAGTGTGATAACTCGGTGGAGTATTGCACACAGCCAGGCGCTGCCCAGGTTCCCGAGGCCGAGCTGGAGGAGAGGCCCTCTACCCCCACTATCCTGGGTTACGAAGTGATGGAGGAACGAGCCAAATTTACGGTGAGTTTATGTTCTGCTTTGTGCCTGTGTCTCTGCTGCTGCTGCTGCTGCCAGGGGTGTCTGTGTCTCTGCTGCTGCCAGGGGTGCCTGTGTGCTGCTGCCAGGGGTGCCTGTGTCTCTGCTGCTGCTGCCAGGGGTGCCTGTGTCTCTGCTGCTGCTGCCAGGGGTGCCTCTGCTGCTGCCAGGGGTGCCTGTGTGCTGCTGCCAGGGGTGCCTGTGTGCTGCTGCCAGAGGTGCCTGTGTCTCTGCTGCTGCCAGGGGTGCCTGTGTGCTGCTGCCAGAGGTGCCTGTGTCTCTGCTGCTGACAGGGGGGCCTGTGTGCTGCTGCCAGGGGTGCCTGTGTGCTTCTGCCAGAGGTGCCTGTGTCTCTGCTTCTGCCAGGGGTGCCTGTGTGCTGCTGCCAGGGGTGCCTGTGTGCTTCTGCCAGGGGTGCCTGTGTCTCTGCAGCTGCTGCTGCCAGGGGTGCCTGTGTGTCTGCTGCTGCCAGGGGTGCCTGTGTGTCTGCTGCTGCCAGGGGTGCCTGTGTGTCTGCTGCTGCCTGGTGATGTGCCTCTGCTGCTGCCAGGGGTGCCTGAAGCTTGGGTGGCCTTTTTCGTTTCTTGGAAATGGATTTCATTTTAAAAAAACGATTAAATTTTAATTGAGAACAAATGCGCGTTGTTAGACCTTGTGTTATACTGCAGAAATATAAAGTGGTGTTCTGACTTGCGTCAAACTGGAAACCCCTATTCTGCAAACTGGGTGGCAATGGGTGGTGTTCTGCTGTGACACTGATGAAAGTCAGTAGTGTTAACGCAATTCAAGTACAGCGCCCACCCCCGCCCCCCGTCACTGTAGCATAACATGAAAAGTATGGCTGCGGTTATAGTGACGGTGACGCAACGTCTCCGATGGAGCGACCAAAAATTTTGAAGCCGGGTAAATTTGATTTTTTTTAGAGACAATCAGAGATCGCTGCCCGCCCACTTCTTGACGTCACTGACCTTGTTGCCAGCGACGTCGCTTTAAACTAAAGTTTAACTTTCGCTAGTGGCGACAGGTGACATCATCGGTCGCGTCGCCGGCAGTATAAGTGCGGCCTAAAGGTGTGCAAAGCATAATAAAAATAGGCATGTGCACCCTGGGAAGGACGTTATTACATTGTTGTACATGTCATCCAATCCCATACAATGATCAGTCTGTAATGAGGATATTGGTGGGTTTACAAGGTTTTCTAAAGATGTCTCTAAAATCGTCACAGATTAAAGCTCTGGCCACCAGATTTTCAGGTTATTGCATATCTAAGCGTTTTGATTGAGTAGTAATTAGTTAATTACCTGTTGCTTAGATCTTGAAAACTTGGCCTGTTGGCAGCCCTGAAGATGATATCCGACCACCACCCCGAGTTACAGAGATAAGAGGCACAAATAAGTCTCGGAGGGCAGCTAAGAAGTTGGTTGTAGGCATGTGAGGTGCCATGAGTTTGTTGTGGATGTGAGTGGCTCAAAACTGCAAGTGGATGACATGAGGAACCGTACACAGTGCTTGCTAGAAAATAGGTTTGTGGATGTAGCAAAGCCTTCATTCAGGGGATTGGGGATAGTAGTGAAGACATTTCTAATGTTTAGGGGTAGACAGTGAAGAAATGCTTAGGGGCAAATCTGGGTACATGGTCTTATTTCTGCTTGTGTTTATTTTTGCAGACAGCTCTCATTTCTAATCATAAATATTGTACAAATCACTCTAAAATATGGGTACAATAGCTTTCCTACACTGTTAAATTAATGCTAAGTAGTAGAGGCGAACAGTGTGGCTTTAATTCTAGAGATATTTTTGCAACAATATTTTTGCATGTTAAAATTATGAACCGTATTAGATTTGTGTGGTTTTTTTTTTGTTAGCTGTTCTTATATTATTTGGGTTTCCAAAAAGACAAGTTTCGTTGTAGTTAGTGACAGACATTTGTTAAGTGAAACTTCTTTGCTGGCATCACAGGGTTTTCATGTAAAAAATTTAATTGATTGTAACGAAACGCGTGATGAAAGTGACGTCATGGCGGCGGGACTCGGCGCATGCCCCGACGAGGCCGCGGGACTCAGCTAGTCTTTCAAACGGAAGGGCCTGTGAGATGGGACTTAGGGTATTACAGTGGTGATTAAATCAATCCCCAGGTTGGGGACAATGACTCGAATGTAAACTTCGATTCAGATTTGCAATGAGAACATCCAGTCTGGTTCTCACACTGTTCTAGAGGTGTTCTCTTGTGCTATTAATAAATATTATACCATGGGTGGACACAGAAAAGATGGAGGGGGGAATTTCAGTGAAGACAACTCTGGATGTGTGGCTAATACGATAGACAATAAATGTAATGGGAGCAGAATTCCTCAATAAAAGATGCAAAATACAGCTCTAATCACAATATTCTCTTTGCAGTAACTTCCATGTATTAAGTAACCACAGAGAATGCAACTTTCAGGTCCCATACGCATTTCATCAGGTGGTAGGGTGGACAAAAATATAAAAAATGTAGGAGCCAAAGTTTGATAACGGTGGTGGTGGTTAAAGCTGTGAACCTGCTTTCTAGAGGTTATGGCTTCTTCTATGGGCCCCTGGGCTTAATCGTTTGGTGGTGCAGGTGTTTTGGGACCTGCAGCCTGTGCACAACTCTGCTTTGCTCCAAACAGTCACTGCTGCGTGGGAGCCTGTAAGTGCGACATAGCTGTCTGCACAGAGAGAACAGGGCGCTTCACCTCATGCAGCGTTAGCAGCTGTATCGGGGGAGCCGAACATTGAGCGTGCAAGTTATAAGTAAAAATGTGGTCAGCTGACAATTTGGGGGAATTATTGGATTAATAATACAAAATCAGGCAGTCCGCTTTGAGCTGATGGTACTAATGGAAGTTCAGCCGATAATGTACCATAACATTTACAGTGGAAGAAAAGTTATATCTATGGCGCTTGGCCCCAAAGTGCACTAAATATATAAAGGATATATACAACCAGATGGAGGGTAAAATCCACTTGGGTTCTCCTCGTGCAGACGATCAATCATGTAAAAGAAATAAAAGAAATTACATAGTGTAATACAGTAACTAACAATGACATAAAACACAACTAACAAATGCTGAGACAAACAGATGACTGGGATAAATAAAACACATTTAATACAACAGCTAAATAATCAGTGAAAAGGTAAAACACACAATATAAAATAAGTCCCTTGTGCACTCCAGCAGTAGCTGGACTGTCCGCTTACCAGACACTGGAAGGTATAAAGCGGTGGATAATTCAGAGAGTATCTCCTCTCGTGATGGTTGCTGTCAGCTCCAGGGCATCTCGTGGTAATCGTCGTATGCTTCCGGGAGAGACACTTCCAACCTTCCAGACCACAGACCTCCGCTGATCCGCCGCACCGGGCTTCGTCTCACAGACGGGACGCCGCCACATGCGCAACAGCAGCACTGAATCAGGAACGGCAAATGCGAGTAAGTGATGTCGTCAGAGCCTTGCTCCGCAAGGTGGCATGGACAACAGCTGTTGCGCATGTGGCGGCGTCCCGTCTGTGAGACGTAGCCCGTTGCAGCGGCTCAGCGGAGGTCTGTGGCCTGGAAGGTTGGAAGTGTCTCTCCTGGAAGCATACGACGATTACCACAAGATACCCTGGAGCTGACAGCAACCATCACAAGAGGAGATACTCTCTGAATTATCCACCGCTTTATACCTTCCAGTGTCTGGTAAGCGGACAGTCCAGCTACTGCTGGAGTGCACAAGGGACTTATTTTATATTGTGTGTTTTACCTTTTCACTGATTATTTAGCTGTTTTATTAAATGTGTTTTATTTATCCCAGTCATCTGTTTGTCTCAGCATCTGTTTGTCTCAGCATTTGTTAGTTGTGTTTTATGTCATTGTTAGTTACTGTATTACACTGTTATTTCTTTTACATGATTGATTGTCTGCACGAAGAGAACCCAGGTGGATTTTACCCTTCATATGGTTGTATATATCCTTTATATATTTAGTCCACTTTGGGGCCAAGCGCCATAGCCCATAGATATAACTTTTCTTCCATTCCATTGTCTGACCTTGGGTGTCAGAGTTATATTACAGGCTGCTGGCCATTTTCTGGTGTTTGAGATTAGCGCTACCTCTTTTTTTGTTGTATAACATTTACAGTGCCAATCATAAATGGGTAGTCCTTGAGTTTTGCCCATGTTCTCTTTATATCACTGACACATTTACCATTGCTAAACAATGTGTTGCAGGCCTCTTTGGTAGTGTAGGAGTTAAGTGAAAGAGCTCTGTCATTTTTCTCATTTTGAATATGAGACTGATTTATGAAGCAGAAATTGGAAATGAGATGCATTATATTAGACTTTCCTTTCCATGCGGGGCACAGTTGGAATTTGAATGACTTTTAATGGTACTAAGAAGAAGATGTGCAACACTCATTAGGTTTTCTAATAAGTTTGGGCAGTGATTGCACGATGAATGTAATGCTTCGCTGAAAGTGAGAAAAAAAATCATGCCTTGGTTCCTAGATTAATTCTATTCCAGTTTTATATTTTCATGCACTTTGCAATTATTTAAGTATGTTACTATTTTTAATATGGATCAAAAATGCATCCTTTCCAAAAAATGTGTTGAAAATATTTTTTCTGACTGGCAGATTTACAAGATCTTGGTCAGGAAAAGCCCAGAGGAGAGCTGGGTTGTGTTCAGAAGGTATACTGATTTTTCAAGACTTAATGAAAAGGTAAGAAACAATCTCCTGGCATTTGCTTTTGTATCTGGATGCTTTTCTAATGCCTAATATTAAAGACTGACAAACATCTCTATTCTCATTTATATGGTAATCGGTGTAGGGCATCTGTTCGCAACTAGCTTGCTTGTTTGAATTATAAATAAATGTATGTTTTTAAAGGAGCACTTATTCACTCATGAAGGTAATTATTTCAAGTATCTGCTTAACACAGTAGCTGCGTTGCTAAACAGAGTAAAAAAAACAAATGCATCTTCATTTCCAAGAATTGCTGTGTTCATAATAACTTCATCACCAGCTTTTATTTTTGCCAATAATATAGTATTCACAGAGCATGAATGGTTCAGACATAGATACTCAAAACAATCTCTATTTTATGTTCAGCAATATTTTAAGAAGTATAGGAGAAGTGACTGCAAGAGGGGAAAATTATATTTAAAATATGTTGGTAAATTCCACCTTTTTAAAGTATTCTTGGCATCAATTGTTACGTGGCCTACTTTTAGGAGATTAACACCTTTTGGCGGCAATAAACATTTTTGGGCATGGTGCTCTGATACTTTTGAGGTATTTTACCCCACAATTATCCCCTGTTCTTTGGTGGTGTTAAGGGTATATTGAATATACCAATAAAAAACAAAAATTACCAATGCTACATCCAATATGACAAGAAATATATAGTCAAATACTTAACCATTTGTCTTCTCATAAGTAAGGGTCATTTACTTATGACCCAGTGTCTAAATTTCTGTTTTCTTTTGTTAAATCCTCATCAGCTGAAAGAAATGTTTCCAGGTTTCCGACTTGCTCTTCCACCCAAGCGCTGGTTCAAGGATAATTATGAGTATGACTTCCTAGAGGATAGACAGTTTGGTCTACAAGCTTTCCTGCAGAACTTGGTGGCTCACAAGGACATTGCAAACTGGTACGAGAACCATTTTTTTCTTTAAGACAAAGATTCTGGCATTACTTAACCATTTAAGTGCCATTGTGGGATGACATTTACATTGCGGGATTAATTGGATTTTCTCTGAGGCATCTAGGTGACTGATATTCAGTGAATACAGGAACAACAATGGTTTGGATCGGCAATTAAATATATTTCAAAGTATAAAAGAAGACTTAAGTAGAGAAAAAAGAACACAGTTCTAAATATCAGTGCTCAAGATCAATGAATCAATGATGGCCATAGATATAACTGCTCAGGATATTCAACTTGCTTGAAGAGTGACTGAACTGTTTGTGCATGCTGCCACCAGAGTAAATAAAGGTGTTTTTAACTTAACATTTGGTTTGTAGCCCCATATTTTTGCGAATGCTGTGCTCTGCTTTTACCCATTTTTTATATCTCTAAAAGAAGGCTTAGGCTGCGAGTATAGTGCCCGCGTAGGGAGACGGGACGGGTGACATCGCTGCTAGCGAAAGTTATATTTTGCTTTGCGCCGGCATCGCGGGCTTCCGGGCATTTTTTATTTGTTCAGGGGCTGTCACATGAGGCGACAGCCCTTGAAAAATCAAATATTCCCGGCTTCCAAAGTCCGCTCCGTCGCATTGCCGCCGTCGCGCTTACTATAAGTGCACGCGACGGCAGCAATGTATTTGTTTTTGGGCACCGTCGTCCGTCACTGGCACTATACGCACGGCCTTGCAGTATCAATGTAGCTGGATTCAACTCACTTTTATTGCAGAGTCTGTCTTTTAGAGAAATGTTTACAAAAATAAGAGGGGGGGGGGTTATACCTAATCGCCATATCTGCTGCTCTCTTGTTGGTAAACATTTCTCCCAAACAAATGTTTATACTTTGCAATATATTTGAGTGCCGATCCAAACCATTGTTGTTCCTGTATTGTCTGTAAGCCTATTGGTGGAGGCAGTGGATCTGAGCACCAATGCATAAGGAATAATATTTGTTTTAAGAAAATGCTAATGGTGAGTGCAAGTTCTTACTGTTTATATAAGTGAATATCATCGCTTTTTTTTCTAGTTTTTCTCTCTGTGTGATGTTGATCTCGGCTCTCACATCTCGTGTTTGTCCTGATTACTTTTCACATTCTGCATTTATCATATACTGGAGTGCAGGAGAGAGCGTTTTTTCGGGCCTCAGAAGATTTGCATAGAGTATGTAAAGAATTCATCGGTAACTTGCCTTGTGCTGTATGCGATGCTTCATGGATTTTAATATGCTTCATGGATTTTAATATTATGAGAACCAATGTTGGGCAAAATTACTTGTCTATATAGTTTTGTTGACTTCCATATTGGACATGCTTTACTTGTGTGGTCCAAAGGTATTTTCTCCCTCCAGAGGTTACATGCATCGAGGTGCAGGGCCTGTTTAAAAGGGCGTTACCTCTTGATATGTATATATGTTTTATACCTTTTTAAGGAAATTAAATTATCTAAGCTGACGATCGATCTGTAGTCCAGTGACCGATCAGCAAAGATCTTGCTTACTCAGGCGCACACTATGGCTGCCTATTTCATGGCTGATCATTACCACCTCATACATAAATCTTGGCCCCTTGCAGATGCACTTACTAGAAAGCCCTTCTACTGTCTCTTTACGTTATTCCTACCAACCAATTAGATTGTAAGCTCTTCGGAGCAGGGACTCCTTTTCCTAAATGTTTTATGTCTGAGCACTTCTCCCCTTTGTGTTATTTATATTATTTGTTATTTATATGATTGTCACATGTATTATTGCTGTGAAGCGCTATGTACATTAATGGAGCTATATCAATAAAGACATACAGGACATGCATACATAATACAGGACATTCCGGCACTTAATTGTGTCTTGCAAATCATTGTTTTCAGTTTAACAGGTTTGATATTTGAAGCCGTAGAGCAAGTTTGAATCTTGCCAGGGGTGTTGTACCTGAAAATGAAATACTTTATGTAAACATATATTATAAGTAGGGTGGAGTACCGATTTTGGAAAATTCTGTGCAGAACAGATATTGGCCATTTTGTGATATATTTAAGTTGAATGGTTAGTGTGGAACCTTTAAAACATAGAACATTATTTGTCTGCTTTAATGTCCTGAGAATTCCCAGTATCCTAGCTTGGTATTGAAGGAGTTATGTTGCAGTTTGAAATTATTATCTGAAACATTTGTTTTAGTGCCTATTTGTTTTATATTGTCCTAGCTTTGTTCATCTATTTTTTTTAGCTATTCTAGCACAACAGATGGTCCCATTTGGCATGATGTATTCAATCTCCACAAAGCAGAGAGGTTGAAGGAGGTCACTTGGAAATGTGTGTACCCAGAGAACAATGTAGCAGTGGCACTAGAAATGTAAAAGGGCTTTTAGTAGGGAAAAAGGTGAATTGCTCATTAACGAACAAGAATCTTCCTTCTATCTAGACTGTTGTATCTACATGGACCACAGTGACTTGAGTGGATAACATGGGAAGCTGAAAACAAAACATTCTAGCTAAGAAAAAGAAAAATGAGTGGTCTGTTTTGTTATTAAAACCCTGGATTGTTCAATCATAAACTTAGCAATTAATTATGATTTTATTTTTGTATATTTTGCAGTTATCTACGGGAAAGGCAATATCTGTACATTTAATACCTGTCTGGGGGAGATCATGCCTGTGGCAAAAAAAATGTGTAACCAAGCCCTTGGGTTTTTTTGGCCCAACTGTGCGCACACCACCTTTTTCTCTTGTTTTAGTGCTATTTTTATTACCCATTTTACATGCTGCCAGAGAAACCAGTCAGTGGTGTAAAGGCGAGAAATGAATGAAGGATGAAATGGCCACATCGGGAACAAGCTCACAGTGGCCTATGGTTTAAGGAAATAAAAGTGAAACTAGGGGGGTGGGGGTGGGGGTGAGGATTAAAAAATGTTGTACCTTTCTGTGAAAAGTACATTTAAAATTATTCAATGAAGATGATTATTTATGGATCAGACATGAGCCGGTGATACACAGATATTACGATGCGAGCATTTCCTATTCAGAGAGATCTCTTGTTTGAAGCCACAAGGCAGTGTTTTGTTTTGGCGCACTATGACATTGGTGTGACGCATTGTAATTACTATAAAAAGTGAGCATTCCATTGTATTAAACATTTGCACTTTTTTTTTTTTTTTTAGTGTTGCAGTGAGACTATTTCTGTGTTTGGATGATCCCCCTGGTCCCTTTGATAGTCTCGAAGAGAGTAGGGTAAGTGTTGAGCACTTTTCTAAATCTGCATTGCTTTCCCCCCCCCCCCCCCCCTTTATATTGGTCCTTCTACTTTTCATTTTTATAAAGGAATATTGTAAGATTGTTCATACTATAAACGCACGTGCATTTTTGCACATTTTACCACAGCAAACTTATCACACTTTGGACCCCTTTATCTTTTTTGCGAAGGCTTTTTGTGAAACGCTGGAAGAAACAAATTACAGACTTCAAAAAGATCTTGCTGAAAAACAGAAAGAGCTTGAGTCGCTGAAGAAGCTGTTAAATGAAAAGCAGTTGCACATAGAGACACTAGAAACCCGACTACAGTAAGTATTTCTCATTGACAGGTGTAGTTTAAAAAAAAAAAAAAAAAAAAAAAAAAAAAAGAAAGAAAACAGCCATATTTTGTTTCAACAACATGTAACTAGGCACATGTCGTCTATCTGGTAAATAACACCTGAACACCTGTTGCTTCGAACGACCCCTTTTTAGGCTCCACGAGTCAGAACCTACGATTTATACCCCAGCTTAGAATACAAAATTATTTATTTTTAAAGTCCATAGAATGTGTACTACTTGTTTCTGTTTAACCACTTGAACACTGAGGGTGTTTGTACTCCTGAGTAATGGAGTTTTAGTGCTGGCAATGTTCAAAGCACAATAACAATAATATTGTTAATATAAACCTAGACACCTCATATGTTCTGTTTTACAGCAGAGCCTGTAGATTACAAATCTACCTTTTTTAAATGAATGTTCTTTTCTCACATATTGGACATTTCAGGTCAAATGCTAAAATAATGCATTAATAAAAGTTAAAGGCAAGTGAATTTGAACTTGCATAAATCTTCATTCGATCTCTCACTCAAACTTGTATATCATTCTGCTCCATACTTAAAGCTATTAGAAAATGTAAGCATATTGGTTTTCATTGCATTTATTTGCCTTTTTCCTAGTTTATAATTCACAACAGTTGTTTTTTCTTTTTCTGCTATACATAAGACGTTACTCCTACCAATGTGTGGTTTGGTAAACTGAAATCTTGGTTCCGTACAAGCAGAAATGAGTAGTATGATCTCTTGCAGGGAAATGGCCGCAGGACAAGGACAGACACGCAGGCTTTCTGGTGAGGAGAGCGAGTGCAGTGGAGAGGTGGAGTCCTCCGCAATAGAAGCTGATCAGGCGGCTTCAGCAGATAAATGGTAACTTATACTAGATGCAGATATTTAACCATGGCTCTAAATTAGGATGCCGTTACAGCAGTACATGCACGTTGTCAAGATTGACCATTTCTGATGAATTGGAGAACAATTCTCGTCAGGTTGCCCTGTTACCAGCAGTTGCAATATTTCATCATTACACTTGAAGAATTGTGTGCCTTGAAATGTGTTTGTCATGAGGCGGGTTAACAGAAGGGAGAATGAGTAACTGAAAAGAGTTTACAGTTAACAATTTCAACACGCAGGGGTGAGCAAAGTTTATAATGGGTTTTTCTGTCACCGGAGGGTCTGTATTGTTAGTTGTAAGCAGTTCATTGCATGAAAAGATAGCCGCTTTATTTAAATGAAGAAAATGGGTAGTCCTAAGAACATTTTGTTAAAAGCATATATGTACGTTACCTGGCTTGTGAAAGATCTGTTTGGCATTTCACGAAGTCCCCTTGTTCCTGTTTTTCAGCTCTTATAAGGAGAGTCATGAGAATTGCTGGGTTGAATCCCTGAATGGGTCTACTCTCCCAGAGATTGAAGTAGCTGAGGTGGCACATCCTGATGACGAGACCTAATCTGCCCATAGGAATAGTTAACTTGTGCCACGGGAGTACTCTGAACTGTTGCCGTGCAGTGAAGGCAACGCTGCAGAGGGGCCCTCACGTGCACATACAGGATGTTTACATATACAGGAAATTGACAATCGTAAGCATAGGAACTGTAATCATTGCTGCTTTTTGACCAGTCCCATCAAGTTGGATATAATAACTGAAAACCTAAAGCCTGTTTAAAATGACTAAATAAGGCACTATAAAGATTCATCTAGATTGTCCGTTTATCTGTTGGAGTCCGTTTCCCATAAACAGAGGCATTATTTTAAGCACTTTTGAAAATGTCCTTGAAGTCAATGTTAAACTTTTCAGTGCCGCGAGGGCAGTCACCGCATTGCCACAGTTTCTATATTCTTTATACACACAGAATCACTCATTTCAAGATGTGGTCATTGCCAATCTAAAGTTATTTTACCCACACTTCAACACTGAAGATGTCCATAAAGAGAGGATTTCTTGGTAGCTGAGCGTAAATGCAACAACTACAGTGTTCTTGGACACTGGTTAACGTGAAAACCTGCATTTGTAGTAATCACATCTTACTTCTGACAAGTCACGTTTAAAATGAATGGTATTGAAAGCCTCAAGCATGTGCTATCAAGCGGGTTCATCAATGGTGTTGACTTTAGCAAGTGCTAATGCGCCAGTGAACAGATACTCCTAGGATTGAAGATCACCACAATGTAGATAATAGGTACCTCTGACTAAGTCTTGTTTTTAGAATTTATATATATATTTCCAATATTTTAAAGATGTAATGTAAGAAGACGAAGTACCAAATTGCAAAGTATTTATAAATTAGGATTGTGTGGTTGGAAATATGCGATGAAATATGAATATCGAGATATGCAAAAATTTGAGATGCTATATATATCTATCACATTTTGCTCTCAGAACATTTGTAGCATAATTTAGTGAGAGACTAGGATTATAATATTCTATACAGCTAGATAGCCTGCTATGAAAGAAAAGGAAATGAATGTTTAATTGTAGGTTGAGGAAGCAACCCATGATGTTTTGAAAGCTCTGTACACTATAATTTAATCTATGAAGAACTGTAATGTTTGCCTCCTTAAAGGTTATAACCTACAATGACTCTGCATTTCTCCCGGAACAATGCAGCTACTACAATTTTGAACCAAGAACCATTGTAATATTCTGTAACATACTCAGCAGGTCTTTTATGGTGTAAGGGCAGGAATTAAATGTCATTATTTTTGCTGCCGGGAGTACGTAGGAGTGGTATTTTATAGGCAGTAATCATCAGGTTCTAATCTGTAACCACACTATGGCCTTGCATGCATGTTTTGTTTTTTGTTTTTATATCAATTGTCAGCTAAATATATATGTGGTAAAGTGCCGCACTGTGTCAAGTTTAAGATTTTGCATTTGTGTTGACCATTCCTAACAATTTCTGAATGAAACCTCGAAAAATATCCTCATCACAACGAAGTGATCTAATTTTTAAAGCGTGCACAGATCATTTCCTACATTGAATTTTTCTTTTTGTAGCTCAGCAGTAATTTGGGTCTTAAACTTGCAGTCTGTTGCATAAAGTTTGTCAATAGAAGTCAAATATTTAGGTACATTTTTATAGTTAATACCCTTTTTGTGCAAGCATTTGGAAAATCATTTTTCCATTTGTAGGCTATATTATCTCTTTCACAGATAAAGGACCATATTTAGTAACGTGCTCTTCCATAAGACACCTTCCCTGTTGGAAGACTCCTTTGAATTTCAATGAGGTGTTAGGGGCCATATTTACTGAAACATACTGACATGTGTCTTATGGAGTAGCACTGCTCTGTAAATATGGCCCCAAATCCTTACCAGCCTCTTGGGAAGTATGTATGCATGGTCCTAATTTATTGGGGTGTTGCTAAAAAGTGTAAGGGTGGACGACTGCAGATACAATAAAGCTGTAAATGGCAACTTTAATTTCTTAATTGTTACATTTCTGCCATTTGTAATAATTCCCTTCTCTTAAAGGCATTTGAGTCCATGCTGCCAGTGAGAGTTTGATTTGGAATCTGCATTTGTAACATGAATATAGGGTAATTTCAAATGCACTGCCTCTTAGGACCAAAGGGTCAGTGACCTGTTTTAATAAATAACATGACTTTTTTTTTTTTTTTACAAAAATCTATCTACAGACATTTTAACTTTTTTTTAAAGTTAGTTTGTAAACCTGGTGAGGTGGGACATGTTTGTCTTTAGATACTCCCTTTTGTGTGCTGAACAAATATGTACAGTCACAGCCCCCCTATCTAACTGGCACAGAGGGGCTAGAGGTTTAAGTAAAACCTTGATTGACAAGCACAGCCTCATTCAGGAGCTCAATAAAAAAATATATATTTTCTTAATTTCCAAAGAAAAAACAGTGAAAAGATTATTACATGAGTATATAAAATGTTTGAATTACCTTTATTCTTAAAAAAAAAAATATATATATCTATATTGCCCCCCTAGGCAGGAAGTAGGGTGTTTCCGTAGCTGAACCGCATTAATTTCGGCTCTGGTGACCCCCTGCTCCCTGTGATGCATCGGAAGGTGATGCTGGTATCTCCATTCTGTTTAAAGGTCCCTTGGCACGTGGGCCAATAGGAAACCGCAAGACATGATGATGTAGCTTCCTATTGACCCGCAGGACCTTTTAAATAGACATTTCCTATGTCAATATTTGGGAAGCAAGTGGTCTCCAGAGTTGAAATCAATGCTGTTCCGCTATGGAAACCTACTGCTTCCCACCTAGTCAAAAAATATATTAAACCTGGAATTATAGCCAAGGTTAGCAAGACAAGGAATTGGTTTCAAATGTTTCTTTTATGTAGGGAAGGGGGTTGCAAACTATTACAGCTTGCATCTCTACACCACAATTTCCTCATATTTATTTAAAAGTTTTATTAAACCTACCTTTCATTGCCTTTTTTTAATTTGAATTTTGAAATCTGTGAGTTTTTTTTCTCTCTCCTATGGGCCTTTAAGCATGACGCTGCCTTAATCCTAATCTATCATAGATGTTGCTAAAATAATTATTTTACGGTTTGGCTAAATAGTTTTAGATTGTAGCTTCTAAGAACTCAAACGGTTGACCTATCACATAACATGGTGACCTTTTTTGAGTAATGGAATTGGTTGTGTTTTAAGGGACTGCGTGACGGCATAACCAGCTATAAACTGGGAAAAAGGTGAGGAAAGCCTGTTGCCACAAAGCAAATGCATTGCATTTTTTAGGCCTCATTTATAAACTAATCCTGTATGTATATATGTCCTGTTATATTCCCAGAAACTACAGTTAGGTCCCTGTTCAATATGCTGTGAAAGTCTTGCCTGTGCTGGGGGGTGGGGGGGGGGAAGCTTAGTGCTATTCATATGAGAAGAACTCTTCTCCAGCACAAGAAAGCGACAGGTACAGCGACGCGCTCTACAAGGCATTTTTAAAAGACACAGGAAATCAAAGTACCTTGAACTGTGCTGGTTTTATTCTTTAATTTCCACCTGAGAAATCATGTTCTATGCAGTTAACCAAGAGTGAAGTTATTTCTTGCATAACAAAAAAAAGGAAGTCCTATTGTGCTCCTGAAAAGGGAAGGGGCGCAGCATTATCTGGAGAGCTGCAGATTAAAAGAGAAATGTTAGGGAAGCATAAAGATAGTGTCACAGACTGCACCTTTCATGTGTTTAAATATAGCTATACTTAGTGCTTCCCTTCTGCTAATGAAGACCTACCTATTCTAAAGCATTTGCATTTCTTGGTTTCATCACAAATTGTAGGTAAGCAGCTATTTATAGGGAAGTATACAAATGGTTATCCAGTACATAGTACAATAAGAGCAGATCTGAATGTCATTTTGTTGTGCTCCTTGAAAACCCATTGAGTTTTTTTTGTACCACATTTCCAATTTCCACACAGTACGTCACTTTGATTTCAAATAGTAATCTTCCACAATGGGATCTTGATGTTAAATAGTTGTATTTAATGGTTTTCTGGCTGTGAACTTATTTAACTAGCTTGCACTGCCAAGCTTAAAGCGGAGTACAATCAAATGTCAAGAAATGACATACTACATGCATATCTTCATTTGCATGTCCAGTCTATAGATTTGTATATTCAGTTTAAACACCGTAACCTGATTGGAACAACGATTAGTATAGAAGAAGTTGCTGGCTAATTTTCTAGATACTTCTGTGTGGAATTACACCTTTGTTTATTTACGGTTTGGAAGGCGAGTGAGGTTCATGCATTGAAAACCTTTAAGGAAATTGGTGGTTAGTATTTTAACTGAAAATCTACCTCTTACAATTTTTCTTTTGATAACTTTGTGACATTAGGACTGGGCACAAGTGATATAAATAGAGAGAGGCGATTTTCTTTAGCAGAGATTCTATTGCATCATTATGCTGCATATGTTGCAGTACGTATGTTTAAGATTACGTCAGTGAGCCACCAACACTGGTACGAGCAATTCTAAAAGTAAAATTAGCCTGTTGTGGAAATCTTCAGAGATCAAGAAAATTATATTTACAAACATTAAAGGTACTTGGCAGTTTGTTGTGAAGTTCTTGCTCAAAAACAGGTTGTAAAAATTGTAATCTTTTAAATGCATTTTGTTGGCTATTCACACATTTGGTATAGGGTTATGTGAATTACGTTGGGTATATGACTCAATACCATAAATGCAATAAATAGGAAATATAGTAGCAAGTCTGACAAAATTGGAAAGCGGAGACTAGACCATTATACAAAAAGCACCGGTTTTGAACCTTTGTTGAAAACTCTACAGTACATGTGCAAATTTACTCTTTGTCATAACCCACCATTCACAATGTGATTGATGCACTTTATATGTAAGAGAATTTTGGTGCCAAGTTTAAGTGGCTTTTATTTGCTGTAGGACATCAGGTTTATAAAGTGCCTTTTCATAACAATTTTTGCTGCAATTGATGTCTAAAGTATCCCACTAATGCAAATTGTACTTAACTTCTGAAAGTGCATTGGTTTCTTATGCTTTTTTTCGATGAGTTTTTTACTTGTGCTATTATTCAGCTCTGTTTCTTTAACATTTGTACTGCTTGAAGTCCTGCAGCGAGCAATGTGTGGCAATCCTGTCAGGCAGCAAACTGTTAATGCTGTCAAATTGTAATGTAGACGTACTGAAAATGTCAAGCATGATTTGTTTATTTACCTGTAAATATTGTCTTTGTAAAAAAAACTACAAAACCATGTTGGAAATTATATTTGAGTAATCTATGCATGTTTTTCCAGCAACAGAGATTTCCTTTTTAATATTTTTTTTTCCTCACAAGGTCATGCAGTACATTTTAAGTACAATGTGTTTCAGGCCTATCGGGGATACAAATAGGTTAATGGAGAACATGAACTGTTACAGGGGAAAGCATTCTGAGAAGCCTTTGCACAATGCCGATAAAGGGTCACTGTTTTATATTCATCTTTGTCATTGTGCTTGTATTTTTTAGTGTGACGAAATATCTGATGTAAAATGCGTGACATTGTTTCTCTACCATAATATTCTACAAACAATATTGTGAAGCATCGTGTTTATAGGACAAGTGTGTTTAAAATGTACTTATTTTATGATTTTTTTTTGTTTTTGGTTCCTTAAATCTTGTATTTTTATATTAAGGGGAATTGGACCATTGCAAAGAGGTTTGATCGACTACAGCTTTTACTTTTGAGTTGAATTACACAGGTAACCTGCCCAATCTTTGCCAATTAAGATAAGCGATGTGAACAAGCTCATCATGTAAACTGGATATTCTCATCCTGCACTATGCTTGGTATCATTTCAATCATAGGAAATGTGAAGCTTTAAAAAAAAAAAAAAAAAAAAACTTTTAAATCGGAAAATATGCAGACGGATTCAATCCACCTGTGAAATAACCTAATTTGTATGTAAATTGATGAATTCAACTTGCATTGTGTGTGTGTGTGTGTACAGTCATGATCCGAAAATTAGACAAGGTAACAGAATATGAAATTGTGCTTCCAAATCTGTAATATCAGATAACTGCAACACTATTAAAAAAAAATGCTTATTACTTTACCCACTTTTCCATGCATCCTGGTTGTAGTTCTTCCCTTTCAATAATTATATAGGACAGTAGTAGAGGAAAACCTCAATCTGCTTATGTTTTCTCAGATAGAATGACTATTTCCAGAACATGAAAGTTGTATTTTTTTTTTCTTCTCATTTTTAGGCTAGGAAAAAGTATTTTGTGTATCTTCAGTATCTTCAGCTCTTGCAGACGTAAATCATGTTTACACAAGTCTACTATGCTTGTTGCTTTTATTTCCTTACTCTGTCTGAAAATACAAACTTGTACTAATTTCTCTTCTCTTAAGGCCTGTGCATCTCTTACAAGTGGCTGGTGCAGGTGGTGTTTTGCTGTGGGTGCCTTTATGCCTCCGCATTAAACTGACTCTTGTTTGGAACCACTCACGCAGCTTTTGTGTATACAAGTAACTACTAGAGTACTCTTTCTGCCTTGTGTTTAACTTAAAAGCAACACGTACTGCCATGCTGAAGGGTTTTCTTTCTGTTACGTTTATGGTTTGCTGCAATTCATGTGGCCTAACCACATGGTAACACCAGGGGTGAGTAAACTTTGTGCGCTGCGCCCCCATGCCTGCCAGAACCTGTGCTCGCTCCCCATCATACCTAAAATCCGGTGTCAAATGACGTACGGGGTCATGTGACCCTCGGTGTCATTTGACGCGTGTTGCCAGGGTGACGCGTCACTCAAGACAAGGTAGGAGACACTGCCGTGGCCACCCGCGTTCCCCTGGCACTTAATTTAAATGTCGTGGGGAAGAGCGTGGGGCCTCTGCAGCTGCTGCCCACCCCCAGAAAAATCTTGTGCCCATCCCCACATTGCGCACCCCTGATCTACACCACTGCACTTGTGACTTCACACAGTGTTTTTTTATATTTGCATCACCTAGGCATATAGTGGCTTCCTGAGCAGGCATATTATTTAGGTGCCATGTATCTGGGTCTGCCATCTCGGATGTCTATAATATCAAGAATACAAGCACACTACGACTCAATTAAAATAATCAATACCATTATTGTGCAAATGACTTGGCAGTGTGATTTGTATAATTATTTTTGCCAGGTTCCTGGGAGTTGAAAGGAATCTCACTGTATATAGAGTATGTTTTAGTTAAATGTGAAACTTTGTGTAGGGATGTATGGTCACCTTTTCATTATTTTACAGTGAGAGAATGTGTCCCTTATTTCAAATGGGGCCACATTTTTGTAGGGTGCGGTGTGTCCTAACCAATACAGGTGATGTGTTTTTGACACCTTGAGAGGTCCCTTGAATAGGGCCTGAAAGTATCATAAGGGAGTTGCTTCAAATACAAGTCCCACAACCACACCTGCATCGAAGTTAGGGACTAGGAGGGTGCTGCATAGGGTGACAGGATGTAGATCCTTGAATGAGTATGTGCCCCTGCGAAAGGGTCCTGGTAGGATGCTGCTATTCAAGGCATTGAGGATTTATCCATGGATGTAAAAGGTGAAGAGCAATGTGCCTCTCTGGGATGCTGCTTGAGCACCCAGAGCAAGTGTGTATGCTGTTCTATGTAAATAAAGAAACCGTTTGTGAGAGAAGTTCCTGGTGCTTTCCATTATCATCACGTTACAAATCCAGCCAGCCCGGATGCCAGCAACCATGTTTGTGTATTGTATGTTTTGTTACCATTGTTTTCAGTTAAGGAACGTGCCATATATAGTTGCCGACCATAGCACTGGCCCAAGATTGTTCTCATGCTGAAAGATGAATAAACGTGCTTAACATCCGTTCTCAGAGTAGTAGCTCGGGAGTATAATTGGTTCGGCCTCACCGGAAAGTTCTTTGTAAACTCCTGATCCAATACGTGTGGACTAGGCATACTGTACCCAATAACGAGATACTCATCCCAGAGAGAACTGTGCCTATCCCCAACAGGGGCCCACCCCACATGGGACCCTAGGGAAGCTATGCAGGAGATTGCAAATCTAGACAAATATTAATGGAAATTGGCCTAAGTACCTCCCCCAGCATAGGAGTGAGAGCTGCCAGAGGAAGAAGCCCCAAGTATCAATATTGTTTGCCACCAATCAATGTCTAAAGAGAAATCTGTCTGTACGTACAGCATTATCAACGGCTGTGAATAAAGCTCTTGTTTGTACTGTAAAAGTTCCTACGCCCATCATTGTTCTATCTGCATAAACACGCTCAGCCTGCACAGACCCAGTACCCTGAATAGGTATGAGAGACTGAGCATTGCCATGTATATAGTTCAACTCTGTAAACTCCTTTTCGCGTTGGGCAAGGAGGGTTACATAAACTTATTGATCTCATCCTCCCTCTCCCCGCACGAAAAGTAATTTGATAATTAAACAGCTCCTCCAATACTTCAAGTGCTGAAAATATGAATTGCTTTGTCATTTCAAAATCTCTTGTGCCTCTTAGGGCTGTTCTATACAGCATGCGGCCGCGCGTTCCTATGCGAACGCGCGTGCACGTGCCGCATGCGTTTCATGTATATAGAGCCGGGAGCTGCAGGTTAGTGTGTATGTGTGAGTATATGTGGGTGCATGGGTTGTGTGAGTGAAAGTAAGTCCTAGATAAAGTTTTTATTTATTTTTTTCCTTTAAAAAAAAAAAATCTAATAAATATTTTTTTTTTTTTTTTTACAATCCTTGACCCACACATACACACACATCCATACAAACACACATCCATGCATACATCCATACAAACACACATCCATGCATACATCCATACAAACACACATCCATGCATACATCCATACAAACACACATCCATGCATACATCCATACAAACACATCCACGCATACATCCATACAAACACACATCCATGCATACATCCATACAAACACACATCCATGCATACATCCATACAAACACACATCCATGCATACATCCATACAAACACACATCCATGCATACATCCATACAAACACACATCCATGCATACATCCATACAAACACATCCACGCATACATCCATACAAACACACATCCATGCATACATCCATACAAACACATCCACGCATACATCCATACAAACACATCCACGCATATATCCATACAAACACACATCCATGCATATATCCATACAAACACATCCACGCATACATCCATACAAACACACATCCATGCATACATCCATACAAACACATCCACGCATACATCCATACAAACACATCCACGCATACATCCATACAAACACATCCACGCATACATCCATACAAACACACATCCACACATACATCCATACAAACACACATCCACGCATATATCCATACAAACACACATCCATGCATACATCCATACAAACACACATCCACGCATACATCCATACAAACACATCCACGCATATATCCATACAAACACACATCCACGCATACATCCATACAAACACATCCACGCATATATCCATACAAACACACATCCACACATCCACACATACATACATTTGAGCCCAGGTAGCGGCACGAAAAGATTAATTTCTTCATCTTCGCCGATGTCTGTCGGCTCCCCTCTCCCTGCCGTGTGCGCGCGGCCCTTCTATAGAAAGGCTGACTAACGTCAGCCAACTGAAATCCCGCACGCGCGGCGCTATAGAACGTGCCTTAATTGGCAGCTTCTGTTGTCTTCATGTATTACACACATTTTAAATTGGATTTGTCTCTTGCAAGTGAATATGATGCTTTTCTTTGTTGCTTGACTTTGCATGCCAGGAAAAGCACCTAACTCATGCGGTCTTTTGTAGCTTTATTGTATACTGTATAATATTACTTCTTTTTCATATGCTCGTGGTATTTTTAGGTGGTTTTTATCCTAGATCTGTTTGCATTGTTTCTGTTTTGCAATGTCCATTCTTGGTTAGACAATCAACTGATGCGAGTAAGAGAATACTTGTTAATCCAGATTCCGAAACTGGTGCTTAATATGCCATTAAGCACTGGCATAAAAGAGCTTTAAAAAAAAAAAGAAAAATTATTATTTTTTTTTTACACAATTCGTTCAGTCAGACCATGCTTATTACATACTGTAGCGTGAAGTTATTCATTTATTTTTTTCTTTCAGAAAAATATTGTAAAATATTTGCACTAAATGACTGCCAGTGCAAAGTTTCTAAATAGTAACAGACAACCCCAGTCACAGCTATAGGAGGCAGTATGTATTTTATATTGTGTAGATGTTTGCTTTAGAGCTTTCACACCTCATTTTGAAGTGTTAGACATCTAATATGAAACAAATTGTGAAAAATATGTTTATATGGTTGGGTTTATTAACGTAATTAAACTTCCAATATAAGCTGTGAAGTGGGACCTCAGCTCTGTTGAACCAATTTTATTATTTGTAGGGCAGCAGCATTTTCTACAACACCGTATGAAAGACCATAACAAGCAAAACAAACAGGTTAACAAATAATTACACACAGTCGGTCTGGAGGTCACTGCCCCATAGGACATATAATGAATAGCATGTGGAAAAGCATGACGTTCTAGTGATAGATAAGAGGAAGAGTACTATTTATTATTTATTTATTTATAAAATATTTTACCAGGAAGTAATACATTGAGAGTTACCTCTCGTTTTCAAGTATGTCCTGGGCACAGAGTTAAGACAAATAATACATGTTTACAAATACAGTTACATAATGAGCAGGGTATACATTATATACAAGATATTGCATGCACAGTTAAAGATCATTTATATTATGGGCGAATGAAACAGTTACAGACCAGATTAAAATGTGTGACAGCCTTAGATTTGAAAGAACTTAGACTGGTGGTGGATTTAAGAGTCTCTGGTAGGTTGTTCCAGTTTTGGAGTGCACGGTAAGAGAAGGAGCGTCCGGATACTTTGTTGAGCCTTGGGACCATGAACAGTCTTTTGGAGTCTGATCTCAGGTGATAAGTGCTGCGTGTGGTAGGTGTGAGGAGCTTGTTCAGGTAGCTGGGTAGCTTGCCCATAAAGAATTTGAAGGCAAGACAGGAAAGGTGAACTTTGCGCCTAGACTCTAGTGATGACCAATCTAGTTCTTTGAGCATTTCGCAGTGATGTGTGTTATAGTTGCATTGGAGAACAAAACGACAAATTGAATTGTAGAGGCTGTTAAGTTTGCTACGGTGGGTTTGAGGTGCCGTGCCATATACTATGTCTCCATAGTCAATAATTGGCATTAGCATCTGCTGTGCGATACGTGTTCTGACCAGGAGACTTAGGGAGGATTTGTTCCTGTAAAGTACCCCTAGTTTGGCATAGGTCTTGGTTGTCAGGGTATCGATGTGCATCCCGAATGTTAAGTGGGAGTCAAACAATATGCCCAGGTATTTAAAACTAGTAACAGGAGTTAGGGTGGTGTTAGTGTTGGTTCTAATCTGGAGCTCAGTCGCTGGAAGCTTTAAAAATTTAGTCTTGGTCCCAAACACCATTGTTACAGTCTTGTCAGTGTTTAAAAACAGTTTGTTTTGGGAAATCCAGTTTTCGAGTCTCAAAAAGTCAGACTGAAGTATGTGTTGAAGGTCAGAGAAGCTATGGCTGTGTGCATATAGGATTGTGTCATCTGCATACATGTGTATTGAGGCTTCCTGACAAGCTGTGGGAAGATCGTTGATGAACACTGAGAAGAGTAGGGGCCCCAGAACAGAGCCTTGCGGGACGCCACAGGTGATATCCAGGGGGTTAGAGTTAGAGCCAGAGATGGACACATGTTGGGATCTACCTGATAGGTAGGACTGAAACCAGTTTAAAGCATGCTTCCCTATTCCAGAGCTCTGGAGTTTGTTGAGCAGGATAGCATGATCAACAGTATCAAAAGCCTTTGCAAAATCTAGGAATACTGCACCAGTGAGTTGTCCCCGTTCTATTCCACACTGGATTTCATTGCACACTTTTAGCAGGGTAGTTACGGTAGAGTGTTTTGGGGCGAAAACCAGATTGGAATTGGCTAGGGAAATTTGTCTTGTTTATAGTAATCGCTTAATTGGGAGTGGACACATTTTTCCATGACTTTGGATAGGATTGGGAGAAGGGAGATTGGTCTGTAGTTTGAGACAGTGTTTTTGTCCCCACTTTTGAAGATTGGGACAGCTCTGGCAGATTTCCAGGTCTTAGGGATATGGCCTGCAGACAGGATAGAGTTGACTATGGAAGCAATTGGTTTGGCAATTGCTGGGGCACCAAGTCTTAGGAACCTAGATTGTAGTAAGTCAGGTCCACATTGGCTGCTTGTGTAATCTGTTCGGATACTGGGCCGAATTGAAAATTGTGGGCAATGTTGGGAGGGGGTGGGGCTATAGGGTTACTCCCAGGATTAGATTCAGGTTTGTGGTTTGTGTTGCGTTTTGCTAATAAGTTAGTAGCACACCCCACAAAGTAATCATTGAATGCATTTGAAATGTCAGTGGGGTTTGTCAGAGTAATATCACCCTTGGTGATATTACTTGAGTGTTGATGGTTAGAAGGCTGGAATATGTTGTTGATAACCTTCCAGAAGTTAGCTGGGTTTGATTTGTTCTGGAGGAGATTGTCCGAGTAATATTGTGCTTTTGCATGCCTTGTTTGCCTTGTGCACCTGTTCCGCAGGCATCTGTAGTGATTGAGATCCTTGGTAGTGCCAGTTATTGTGTGGCTTTTCCACAAGGCATCCCTGAACTGGTAGAGTGCTATAAGGTCAGGTGTAACCCATGGAAGGTGGGCACCCCGTACCCTTATTCTGCGTAGTGGAGCATGGGTATCAAAGAGTTTTAAGAACTCGGATTGGAAATAGTCGAGCGCAGAATCAGGGTCAGGAATTAAATCGATTCTGTGCCAAGGGCAGTTGGTAAGGTCAGCCAGAAACTGTTGTGGGTTAAAGTTTCTAAATGTTCTAGTGAGGAGAACTTTAGGGCTTGATTGGGGCGGTTTAATTTTCCTTACACAGTATACTATTGCATGGTCACTGAAAATGTCAGGAAGGATGCCAGAGGATTAGATTCTGCTGGGATTTGAGGAGAGAATCCAGTCAAGCAAGGAATGGTTGTGCGATTTCAGGTTTGTTCGTGTGGGTTGGGAAATGAGTTGCGATAGGTTAAGCGACTTGATTTGTGTGTGGATTTTGTGTTTTTTTGGGTCAAGCCAATTGAAGTTGAAATCCCCAAGAACTAGCAGCTCACTCTTCTCATTCAGAGAGGAAATGGAGCCAAGAAACTGGGTGATATCAGTCAGAGATTGTAGGGGGGCGGTAGATGCCAGCAATCAGGACGGGCTTAGAGAAGGGGAGGCAGATTCTGTCAACTAGGATTTCAAAAGAGGTTGGTCTTGGGGGGCAATTTAACAGTGTAAATTGTAAGGTGTCTGCAATATAAAATAACACCCCTCCTCCTCTCTTTGACCTATCTCTCCTAAAAATGGAGTATCCCTGAATGGCAATATGTGCATCAGGAGTTTTAGGGGTTAGCCATGTTTCTGTAAGAACGATGGCTTTTGGTTTATGCATAAGGCACCATGCCCTTAGTTCATCCAGTTTGGGCAGCAGACTCCGGATATTTATATGGGCGAGAGATAGCCCTTTTTGGAATTTGAAGGGGGTATTCTCAGGGGTATGGGACAGAGTTGAAGTGGGAGGACCTGGATTAGGTTCAATATCACCTGCTAAAGAGAGTAATAGTATGAGTAGAAATTTGAGTAGTTGTTTGCAAGTTGTTACTTTATGATGTTTGCCATTTGAGTGTGCAGTGGTTGGAGTGCTGGTTTTCAGGGTTCTCCACCAACATTCAGTAGATAGTGCAAGGCATTTGAGTAATCCAGGGTGTATGGTGATGTTGGGCATGGGCCAGGAGGGAGGCGTTTGTAGTGGATAGAGAGAATAACATTTCAATGAGGCCATGAGAAAGAACAAAGTGGAGGTAAAAAGCAGGTTCATTATGCCAGAGGTAGGCAGTGCTGCATGGAGCTGTTGTGAGCCGTGTGTGTGTGTGTGTGTGTGTGTGTGTGCGCGCAGACTAAACAGCAGGGATCATAGTGTGGTCTGAATAACTCACCGTTTGTTGCCATGTGTAGAAGAGTTTGCAGAAGGATGCAGTCACCTCTAGTCAAACTATAGTCTAACTATATTTCTCACTTAAAAGTTCACTTTAAGTGCCTCACTATCTAATGGGGGTGCAGGGAATGTGTCTTTTCGTAAGGGCAACAACTCCAGTGAAGGTGGACAGGGATGTCTTGTTAGCTTGGCCATTAGCCATATTATTGGTTCTGCATGTGGGGGGGGGGGGGGTAAATGATATGGAATCCAAACTGATGAGGGAGTGGAGGGCATATAAAAGAGAAGCAAAAAACAGACCATAAAGTAGTATTGTTGGTGTCAATCTGAATGTCAAAAATAGAAAGCTTCAAAGGTTATGCTCATTCACTGGAATGTACCAATTTGCATATCACTATCAGTGGCTAACTCGAATGAGTAGTGTGATGAGGTGGATTATCTCAGATAAAGAGAACACAATCACCAAATATATGCACCAAAACTTGTGACCGTATAAAACGAGCCTCTCAAATGCAAACTTGCATTGTGACTGATATTTTCAAGCAATATGAGTAAAAAACAGTTTCTTTGGGAAGTGGCACAAGGTAATGGGAAAAAAAGGCACTGGTACTCAGGAAACAAGGAAAAATAAATGATGTCCAAGAGAGCATGTACCCATAAAAATTAATAATTTAATGGATCATGCAAAAAACAGCTACATTACGTGGCACACAGACCCCCACCAACGCGTTTCAAGTGTAAGCTCTTTCTCAAGGTGACTATCAAATGTACTCACCAGTCTGTTTAAATGCCCATGAGCTGCGCAGCTGTCCACTCGCCGTTCACTTCCTGAAACCCTCAGGAGTGATGCGAACGTGATGACGTCAGCGCGTACCGTGGAACATACGAAACATTACAACTTTATTGATGAAAGACATTAAAACAATTGCAATGGAACAAACACAAATTAGAATACTTGGTATGACTTTCAAAAATGGAAAAACAAAGAAAAAAGGAAATATTTAAAAAGAAACATAAATTATTGAATATCTCTACTAAAAGAAAGAAAATACCTAACAATAAGACGGACAAATTAACTCATGGATAAATGCATATAGGCCTATAATAGTGCGAAATAATGACCGCTCTAAATACATACACATATGTATAAAATGTCAACATCTATTGAAAAAAGGAAAAATCGTCTAATGAGCTGTAAAGAGACTGAGAATGTAGTTACTGAGGCTGACTAATGTATTCAATAATATAAAAAACAGAATAAATGTATAAATTAATCATAGTTGTTATAATGAAATATTATATGTTAATTAATTAATATACTACTAGTATTGAGAACCATATGCTTGAACAGTATACTTAGGGAATTCATATTTAGATTCAATATCCACACCATATAGGTATTGATAGAACTAAAACTATAACACACAAGGGATGAATATAGATGAGGACAATGTACAGAATAGGGAAAGTTGATCTAGAAATTAAATGAGAATGTGTGGACCCCAATAAGATATAGATATAGAATTTGAGTAGTAGTCCAACTATCTCATGTGATAAACAAATTATCTATAATCATAAACCTCCCTTCTCCAGACTGAACCTGCATAACATGCAGGACAACCCCCAAATCATAAGGCAACAAATTCAACAACAATGGCAACGGAACACACAATTATTAATCAATGAAGATATGGTGCCAAATCCCAATCAGAGTTGCGGCCATAGGGTATTTTGGTCTTAAGTGTAAAAATCCAGTAAAGTTCTCGTTTATCTAGAAGTTCCACCCTATTGCCCCCTCTGATGGGATTTGGCACATGCTCTATCCCCATATAAGAAAATGTATCAATGCTTCCTAATCTGCAGTTGGTAAAATGTTGTGCCACTGGGTGAACAAGATCTCCCCTTTTGATAAGTCTCATATGTTCCCTAATACGAGCTTTCAGGGCACGAGTGGTGCGGCCCACATACTGTTTACCTCATCTGCAATTTAAAATATAAATCGTGAATGTAGTATCACAGTTGATGAATGATGTAATAGGGAACTTGCACCTAGAGACAAACGATGTGAATGATGAATCAGGCAACATATATTTGCATGAGATACACTTAAGACATTTGAAGCTGCCCTTAGGTAACGTCTAGTATTAATGTTTTGTTTGTTTGCTTGGAAAAAGACTCAAGGAGACTGAATTGGCAATGGTTCTGGCTTTCTTAAAAACGAACTGGGGACCCTCCGCATAGACGTGTTTCAGAAGAGGATCCCCCGGAAGTATCTCCCAATGTTTTTTAATAATGTGTTTGCTTTGACCAACTTGAGTATTGTATTGAGTGATGAATAAAGGATAATTAATACCCTTATTGTTGTGTTTGGGGGATTTTTTCCTTTGTTTAACCAATAATTCTTCCCTGCTAATTTTATTAACTTCCTCTAATGATTTTTCCATATCTGTGGGTGAGTAGCCCCTATCTTGGAACCTGGTAAGAAGTTCATGGGATTGTTTGATAAAATCCTTATTGTTGGAACAAATTCTTTTTAATCTTATCAATTGACCCTTCGGAAGGTTTCTCAGAAGGGACTTGGGATGGCAGCTGTCAGCTCTTAAAAAGGTGTTGCGTGAATTAGGTTTCCTATAGACATCTGAACTAATAAACATATTAATGTCAATAAATAATAATACGTCCAGATAATGTATGTGATGAAAATGATGTGAGTGAATTGCAGGTTTAAATTGTTGTCATTAAGGTATTCTATAAATAATAAAAGTTAATATACATCCCCGTGCCAAATAATAATAAGGTGATCTAAATATCGTTTATAAAAAGTTATATACTGTCGATAGGGGTTTCTATCACCAAACACGTGGTCCGACTCCCACAAACCTAAAAATAGGTTTGCATACGAGGGGGGCAAAACTAGTGCCCATAGCGGTTCCACGTGTTTGGAGATAGAAAGCCCCATCAAACATAAAGTAGTTATGAGTGAGTAGAAAGTGAATGCAATCTAATATAAAAGTGCTCTGTACAAGTGACAAAGTGGAGTGCTCAAGATAATGTCTGACAGCTGCCATCCCTTGATGGTCTATAACAGTATACAGAGATGTAATGTCCAACATTACCCATATGAAACCTTTTTGCCAAATGATAGATTCCAACTGTTCCAATAGGTCGCTACTACTGTATCCCTAATGTAAGAGGGAAGTTATACAAAAATAACACTAGATGGCGCTCTAACACACTATCAACCTCTTAAACAGTGAATGTGAACATATAAAGTGACAAATACTCAAAATAATGTGCCGTGCAAAAAGGTGGTAAATAAAACACTCAAACCCTTGGAGGACTGTTTCAAGGTCCAAAATAGAAGCGTAAAAGAAAAACCAGGGGAGCGAAAATACCTAGGAGAAAATATATAAAACTACCATAGTGCAGTTAACGTTAACAAAACACAATAATGGCTGAACTCTCAAATTGGCAAATAAGACACGCTAGATAGCATCAGTGAATGTCCATCAATGAATATTCAGATTAGCAAAAATTGAGGAGCAAAAAATAGGAGGTAGTGTAGAATTCAGAAGAGAAACACAGAGCCCAAATAAAATACCAAAAGCGTTTATCCAACACTGGTAAAAATGAAGGCTTACAAGATTCCAAATTGGTTACAGCATGGGTAAAGGTGGTAACCGAGTCGCGTTCTCTGGATCCCGTCACACCGCAGCTGCGTCCATTTGGTCTCCGTCCTGCACCTCTGCTCGGAGCCGATACGTCACTTCCGGTTGATGGTGGAGGAACCGGAAGTGACGTATCGGCTCCGAGCAGAGGTGCAGGACGGAGACCAGTGGACGCAGCGGCGGTGTGACGGGATCCCGAGAACGCGACTCGGTTACCACCTTTACCCCTACACCCATGCTGTAACCAATTTGGAATCTTGTAAGCCTTCATTTTTACCAGTGTTGGATAAACGCTTTTGGTATTTTATTTGGGCTCTGTGTTTCTCTTCTGAATTCTACACTACCTCCTATTTTTTGCTCCTCAATTTTTGCTATCTAGCGTGTCTTATTTGCCAATTTGAGAGTTCAACCATTATTTTGTTTTGTTAACATTAACTGCACTATGGTAGTTTTATATATTTTCTCCTAGGTATTTTCGCTCCCCTGGTTTTTCCTTTACGTAAGAGGGAAGTTCTCTTACAAAGCTCTGTAAATAATGATCCACATATCTGAAAACACCATCTCCCAAAGAACCAATGCTAGAGACAATTGGCCTCCCGGGTGGGGAGACCAATGTCTTATGGACCTTTGGGAGATGGTGAAAAATGGGGACTGTAGGGTATGGTTGAAATAAGAATTATAACTCTTTATGATCAAGGACCCCTAAATGAGATCCATCATCTAAGAGAGATCTAAGCTGTTTGAGAAAATGTGATGTGGGGTTGCCCCTTAGTACAGAATAGGACGACACATCATTTAATTGGCGTAAAGCCTAATCTCTGTATTGGGTCCTACTCTGGACTACCACAGCCCCCCCCCCCCCTTTTGTCAGCCCCTTCAATAACCAGGGAGTCATTGGACTTAAGAGATAATAATGCCTCCCTCTCTGGTGGAGAGAGATTCCCGAATCTACTCCGCAGGGGCAACACTTCAAAAGTGTAACCCCTGGAGAGTAGAACCAAATCCCTCTCCAAGTTTCTCAAATGTGGTCAGGAAATGTCCCTTCATATGTACTGGAAAGAAGATAGACTTTTTCTTGAAACCAGAACCAATGCTACCCAGAATATTGTTGGTATCAACTACTGTACATCCCTTTTCTCATTCTCTTCCAACAAAGAATTCAAATCATGTGCACAACAATATTCACTAAATGTGAACTTAGTATTAGGAGTGTCCCCCATATCATCTAATAAATCATCCGAAACTAAATCAATGGCATTGTCGCCATCTTCGCTAGGGACACCTGTATCAGAACCCTTATTCTCAAAAAAAACCGTTTTAGCGTTAATTTTCACACATACTTATGTAAATCTATTGTGTCAAAAAGTTTAAATTTTGAGTCCAGAGCTAATTTAAGTCCCTTATTGAGTACTGATATTTCTGTTTGGGAAAGGGTGTACCCGATAGATTGATCACCCCCATATCCTCTAATGAGAATTCTTTTTTCTCTTTTGTGGGTTTTTGGGATCTTTTCTTTCTGCTTCGTCTTGTCCGTTGGAACCCCTCTGGTTTTTTGACGCTCCAAAGAATGTCCTGTTCTCATATTCTCTATCTTTGTTGGAATCTGAATGGAAAAGTACTACTGGATCCTCCTCTGCTGTCATTCCGACGGTCTCGTTCGCCACCTTCCTCATGATTAGAAGTTGTAGCCTGGGAAGGGATCTCATAATCAGAACGATCAGATTCCCCGCTTGCTGAATGAAAAGAAATATTTTTCTTCAAAATTGATTTATGTTGTTGTTTTTGAGAAGTTGTTTTCTGTGGAGTAGAGGCATTAAACTTCTTAAAAGGGGCAGGTTTTTGCCAGACATACACCTGGTTGCAGATATAATCCTGCTTGTCCCTTTCAAACTTTAGTTGTTTTTTGGCCATTACATCTTTCTCCATAGATTCTATGTTGTTTGAGAGGATCTGATCTAATTCATTAAAACCCTCTATAGAAATATACTGACGTAACTCAGTTTGAAGTACTTGTATTTCTTTATCCAAATTTTTCTTCTCTTTGGTTCTTACTTCTACAATTAGATCCATTAGTTTAAAAGAACAGCAATTTAGGGCATCTTTCCAATTCTTTTCAAAGTCCGCATCAACAAAGCCAAATGTGGGAGATTTCTTTATACGCAAACCCCTGGTTATTCTTTGTTTGTATATAATTTTGTATTGCAATAATGTCCCACCAGGTACGTATGTTATTTGTAACTAACTTCTCCAATTTGGTGAATTGTATTCTTAAATCAGACACATCATCACAATTTGGCTCAAGTGTGTTATCAAAAACTTGTTCTGCCTTACGTGCTCGTTTGAAATTATCTGAGCAACAAAAAGCACATTGCATAGGATTGTCACCCTCAGTATCACTCCCAGTATTGTTGGAATCAATTAAAAAAAATAGATTAAAAAAAAAATATTATATATATATATATATATATATATATATATATATATATATATATATATATATAATGGGATACAACACGCTCTTATGAAATCCATATAATGTTTTAACAAGGCTTGATTGAGCAACCTCACATGTAGTAGTATACAGGAGAAAATCCACCTTTAAGACTCACCTTAAGACACATCTGCTTAAAGAAGCATATGAATAGCACTGGATAATCATGGACACATGATACATAAAGCTTGGCCCCCTGCAGACGCACTTACTAGAATTCCCTCCTACTGTGTCTGTACGTTCTCCCTACCAATTAGATTGGAAGCTCCTCGGAGCAGGGACTCCTTCCTTAATGTTACTTTTACAGTATGTCTAAGCACTTATTCCCATGATCTGTTATTTATATTTGTTATTTATATGATATGTATTACTACTGTGAAGCGCTATGTACATTTATGGCGCTATATAAATAAAGACATACAATACAAAAGAAAAAAATGTGTGGTGCTCTTAAAAAAAAAAAAAAAAGCCAAGAAATTGTATAAAACAAAAAATTAAGTTCAATGAAGTTGAATGATGATTCCTGTGGTATGACCCCCCGAATAATGAATAAGGGAATACCAACCCATAAACACGTGGAACAACCGTATTGGTCATCACTACTCCATTGTAATCCGACTAGTAGGCTAGTGTCCCCACGAGCAATGCAGTGAGGGACCTCACAATAAAGTGTCCAAACATATGATATCGGAATGGAGGATTTGCATGTGATGATAAATGACTCACGTTGGGGTTGGTGATGTCCTCATGGCTATCCAGCCTTCTTCCACAGCAGGGGGTGTGCTTCCGTTTTTTCTGAGGTAAGTAACACAAGGTAATGGGGGAAAAAAGGGACTGGTACTCAGGAAACAAGGAAAAATAAATGATGTCCAAGAGAGCGTGTACCCATAAAAATGAATAATTCCCTTATTATTCGGGGGGTTATACCACAGGAATCATCATTCAACTTCATTGAACTTTATTTTTTGTTTTATACAATTTCTTGGCTTTTTTTTTTTTTTTTAGAGCACCACACTTTTTTTTTTTTCCTCCTTTCGGAAGTGGCAGTCGCACCACCTCTGCGACGCTGGTCGGGACAGCTGTTCAGTGCCGGCTAGTGCTGCTTCCGGTTACGGCTACCCAGAAACCTCGACAGCCTTGAACAGAGGTCCTCCCTCAATCGGATGTTCCTCTCTTCTCGAACGCTATGCGTTTTGCTTGGGCACAAGCTTCGTCAGGAGTCCTATTCTTCATCCATATCATGATAGGCTTAAATAGACATCTATAAGTTGCCATTGGTTGAAATGAATTGTTCCTTTACTTAAAAAAAAAAACTTGCAGTCATTGGATTTACAAGAATGACTAAGGCCCGGGCCATAGAGGGGTGGGGAGAGCGGAGGCGCGCTAACGCTGAGGCTCGCCTGCTTCAGTCAGCGCGATTGCACAAACTTGCAGGCGAGCCAGCGTGCGCGAAGGGAGCCGGGGGGAGGTGGTTGGAGGCGGGGCAGTGACGTCGCTGGGCCAATTGCCCGCGACGCACTGACGTCAATGTCACGGCGCCGACGTCACGGCGCCGTGACGTTGACGCTACTGTGCTGTGATTGGAGGTTTTCAGCCGACAGCGCGAAGAAAAACAGCTTGGCGCTCGGCTGAAACATCCAACTCGTCAGCACGCCTGCGGACGCTCGCGTGAGCCCCCTCTCAAGGCATCCTCATTGAGGATGCAGGGGCTCAGCGCAGAGCGTCCGCACGCCTCAGCACGGCCTGTCCATCTATGGACTCGGCCTTATATGTTGAACCGACCTGGTTTGTCTAACATAGACCGCAATATTACAGTTCCCTTAGTAAATGTTAGGACCAATTTCAAAACGGGATTAATGTATTACATACTACAATCTAAGGTGGTCAAAATTAGTGTGTGTGTGTGTGTGTGTGTGTGTGTGTGTGTGTGTGTGTGTGTGTGTGTGTGTGTGTGTGTGTGTGTGTGTGTGTGTGTGTGTGTGTGTGTGTGTGTGTGTGTGTGTGTGTGTGTGTGTGTGTGTGGTAATAACCACATATATTGGACATTATAAAGAATTGAGATAAAGATTTACAAAAGAAAATTGACCTGCTAGAAAAGGGGAATATTGCTTTAAAGACTATAAAAAATTTAAATGAAACGGATTACAAAGTGGGGATTCAGAAAAAGAAAACATGAAACTGAGAGTGACCAGTCAAACCACAGGGAGGCTAAAAGGTATGATACACGCCACAAATGGAGTAATCATCCTTCCCACATACCAGATATATACAGGTCCCCACAAAAGTATGATCGACAACATGATAAATGGTCTCCCCACAGGCATTATAAAAATAAATCTGAATGTTCAAACCAAAACCAGAATAAGGAATATTATTAAAAAAATAAGAGACAAACATCATGGGAACCTAGATACTATTCTAGAAAAAACATAATAGAGAAAAAAGAGGGGGAGAGACACCAAACGAAGAAGGCAGATTCAATTCAGCGGCTAGCAATTCACCAAGAACGCGGTTTTTGTTTTTAAAGAGAACGCGAGATTCCCCAATCTATCGGAGACCAACAGATTTTTTTTTTTTTCTTTGAAGGAAAAAGATCCTCTAGTCACCCGGAAAAGAGAAGGAAACAGCGAGGGGAATGGGGGAGAGGACAAACAAAATCCCATAAAGAAACCAGAAAGATAAGCAATAATATATTTAACCTTAGCTCAAAAATACTAACATCTAACAGAGAGAGAGATTTCTAAAGGTTTAACATTCTCACCAACAAGTTTTCCCAGTGGCTTCGATTTATTTATTGATGGTAACAAATACCTAAGGAAACTAACGGTGAAAAGGTTTTTCTTAAGTAAAGATGCAGAGCTGAGGAACTGGGTGAATCCCAGAATTGACTTGCCTAAGGTAATTGAAAAAGACGCACCTGAATTTATACACACTAAGCTAAGGCAGAAATCCACCTTTTATCCGAGAGGTAGTAAAGGTAATTTCCTAGACGTTTTTGCATAGCTAATTTCAAATGACTTTGAAGAGCTAGCAAACAACAACAAAAAAAATTATAGACAGAACTTAAACAAAATGGGAAGGGAAGCATTGAAAGAGTTAACAGATGATACAAGTATTGTGATTAAACAGGCTGAAAAAAGTGGGGTTGGTTATAATGAATAGGCAGGACTATATACAGTAAAAGAGGCAGAGAGGTTATTGCGAGATAAAGAAAAAAAAACTTAACTCGAGCCTACTACTGGTTACCAAGGAGAATTTACATCAATTTTGATGAAATGCAAAGAAATAGGGATTCTAAAAAATTCCTGCCTAAAATCCATAAATCCTTGACAAAACTCCCAGGCAGACCCATTATCTCCGGGATTGACTCATTGACACAAAATCTATCGGAGTACATTGACATTTACTTGCAAAAATACGTGAAAAGCCTAAGATCATACTTACGAGATACATAAGATGTGTTGAATGTTATAGAGAATTTTAAATGATAGGAAGGTCTACTCCAGCAACCGGCTATATAACATCACTGCACATGTCAATTGGACATGTGCAGGGATGTGAAGCAATAAAGCAAGTTTTAAATAGAGACCCAGAAATGTTGGAGATCCAGACAGGATTGATACCGGAGAGTATAGATTTTATGTTAAACCATAAAAAAAAATTAAAAAAATTTCAATGGATAATATTTTTTACAAAAATGTGGGATCGCCATGGGGTCAAGTTCGCACGGAGCTAGGCTAACTTCTTTACAATGGGGGTTTGGGAGGATAACACCATCTGGCCCTATGCTGGGCTCGGTGCGAGCTTGGTCCTCTGGCAGCGGTTCATAGATGTTTTAATTATTTGGAAGGGGGATTCAGAAAGTCTTCAACAGTTCATGTCTTTTATCAATATCAATTATGTAAATGTAAGATTTACATATCAATATAGTCCAATGAAAGTTGACTTCCTTGATCTCATGATCTATGTGGAGGAGGGGAAAATAAAAATGAAAACATTTTTTATACCTGTTGATAGTAACAACTAAAAACCAGTTGTCATCATCCAAGATGGGTAGACAATATACCCTATGGACAGTTCATAAGGTTAAAGAGGAACTGTATGGATAACAAAGAATTTGAATTACAATCAAGATCACTATGACAAAGGTTCCTAGACCATAATGTATTTATTTATAAAATGTTTTACCAGGAAGTAATACATCGAGAGTTACCTCTCGTTTTCAAGTATGTCCTGGGCATAGAGTTATGATGACAAATAATACATGGTTACAAATGCATAGTTACGCAAGTGAACAGGGTATATATTATATAGCAGGCATTGCATGCACAGTTAAAGATTATATATATTACTAGCTGAGAAACCCGGCGTTGCCCGTGAGTTAAATTTTACGCTCCCTTCTATCCCCCTATTTCTGTGATCCCCCTCTTTCTCCGTTCTCCAACCCCCAGAGGGGAGGGACAGACAGTGGACAGGAGGGGGGGACAGTGGACAGGAGGGGGGGACAGTGGACAGGAGAAGGGGCAGTGGACAGGAGGGGGGGGCAGTGGACAGGAGGGGGGGGGGCAGTGGACAGGAGGGGGGGGGGCAGTGGACAGGAGGGGGGGGGCAGTGGACAGGAGGGGGGGGCAGTGGACAGGAGGGGGGGGCAGTGGACAGGAGGGGGGGGCAGTGGACAGGAGGGGGGGGGCAGTGGACAGGAGGGGGGGGGCAGTGGACAGGAGGGGGGGGGCAGTGGACAGGAGGGGGGGGGCAGTGGACAGGAGGGGGGGGGCAGTGGACAGGAGGGGGGGGGGCAGTGGACAGGAGGGGGGGGGGCAGTGGACAGGAGGGGGGGGGGGCAGTGGACAGGAGGGGGGGGGGCAGTGGACAGGAGGGGGGGGGGCAGTGGACAGGAGGGGGGGGGGCAGTGGACAGGAGGGGGGGGGGCAGTGGACAGGAGGGGGGGGCAGTGGACAGGAGGGGGGGCAGTGGACAGGAGGGGGGGCAGTGGACAGGAGGGGGGGACAGTGGACAGGAGGGGGGGACAGTGGACAGGAGGGGGGGACAGTGGACAGGAGGGGGGGACAGTGGACAGGAGGGGGGGACAGTGGACAGGAGGGGGGGACAGTGGACAGGAGGGGGGGACAGTGGACAGGAGGGGGGGACAGTGGACAGGAGGGGGGGACAGTGGACAGGAGGGGGGGGGGCAGTGGACAGGAGGGGGGGGGGGGCAGTGGACAGGAGGGGGGGGGCAGTGGACAGGAGGGGGGGGGCAGTGGACAGGAGGGGGGGCGCAGTGGACAGGAGGGGGGTGCAGTGGACAGGAGGGGGGTGCAGTGGACAGGAGGGGGGGGCAGTGGACAGGAGGGGGGGGCAGTGGACAGGAGGGGGGGGGCTGTGGACAGGAGGGGGGCAGGGGACAGGAGGGGGGCAGTGGACAGGAGGGGGGGCAGTGGACAGGAGGGGGGGCAGTGGACAGGATGGGGGGGGCAGTGGACAGGAGAGGGGGGCAGTGGACAGGAGGGGGGGGCAGTGGACAGGAGGGGGGGGCAGTGGACAGGAGGGGGGGGCAGTGGACAGGAGGGGGGGCAGTGGACAGGAGGGGGGGCGCAGTGGGGCAGTGGACAGGAGGGGGGGCAGTGGACAGGAGGGGGGGGGCAGTGGACAGGAGGGGGGGGGGCAGTGTACAGGAGGGGGGGCAGTGGACAGGAGGGGGGGGGCAGTGGGGCAGTGGACAGGAGGGGGGGCAGTGGGGCAGTGAACAGGAGGGGGGGCAGTGGACAGGAGGGGGGGGCAGTGGACAGGAGGGGGGGGCAGTGGACAGGAGGGGGGGGCAGTGGACAGGAGGGGGGGGGCAGTGGACAGGAGGGGTGGGGCAGTGGACAGGAGGGGGGGCAGTGGACAGGAGGGGGGGGCAGTGTACAGGAGGGGGGGCAGTGGACAGGAGGGGGGGGGCAGTGGGGCAGTGGACAGGAGGGGGGGCAGTGGACAGGAGGGGGGGGCAGTGGACAGGAGGGGGGGGCAGTGGACAGGAGGGGGGGGCAGTGGACAGGAGGGGGGGGGCAGTGGACAGGAGGGGGGGGGCAGTGGACAGGAGGGGGGGGGCAGTGGACAGGAGGGGTGGGGCAGTGGACAGGAGGGGGGGCAGTGGACAGGAGGGGGGGGCAGTGGACAGGAGGGGGGGGCAGTGTACAGGAGGGGGGGGCAGTGTACAGGAGGGGGGGGCAGTGGACAGGAGGGGGGGGGCAGTGTACAGGAGGGGGGGGGGGCAGTGGACAGGAGGGGGGGGCAGTGGACAGGAGGGGGGCAGTGGACAGGAGGGGGGGCGCAGTGGGGCAGTGGACAGGAGGGGGGGCAGTGGACAGGAGGGGGGGCAGTGGACAGGAGGGGGGGCGCAGTGGGGCAGTGGACAGGAGGGGGGGCAGTGGACAGGAGGGGGGGCAGTGGACAGGAGGGGGGGCGCAGTGGGGCAGTGGACAGGAGGGGGGGCATTGGACAGGAGGGGGGGCATTGGACAGGAGGGGGGGGCAGTGGACAGGAGGGGGGGGCAGTGGACAGGAGGGGGGGGGGCAGTGGACAGGAGGGGGGGCGGGGGGCAGTGGACAGGAGGGGGGTTCAGTGGACAGGAGGGGGGGCAGTGGACAGGAGGGGGGGGCAGTGGACAGGAGGGGGGGCGGGGGGCAGTGGACAGGAGGGGAGGCAGTGGACAGGAGGGGGGGGGGGCAGTGGACAGGAGGGAGGGGCAGTGGACAGGAGGGGGGGGCCAGTGGACAGGAGGGGGGGGCAGTGGACAGGAGGGGGGGGGCAGTGGACAGGAGGGGGGGGCAGTGGACAGGAGGGGGGGGGCAGTGGACAGGAGGGGGGGGGCAGTGGACAGGAGGGGGGGGCAGTGGACAGGAGGGGGGGGGCAGTGGACAGGAGGGGGGGGGCAGTGGACAGGAGGGGGGGGCAGTGGACAGGAGGGGGGGGGGGCAGTGGACAGGAGGGGGGGGGGCAGTGGACAGGAGGGGGGGCGCAGTGGACAGGAGGGGGGGGCAGTGGACAGGAGGGGGGGGCAGTGGACAGGAGGGGGGGACAGTGGACAGGAGGGGGGGGGCAGTGGACAGGAGGGGGGGGGGCAGTGGACAGGAGGGGGGGGGGCAGTGGACAGGAGGGGGGGGGGCAGTGGACAGGAGGGGGGGCGCAGTGGACAGGAGGGGGGGGGGCAGTGGACAGGAAGGGGGGCGCAGTGGACAGGAGGGGGGGGGGGCAGTGGACAGGAGGGGGGGGGGCAGTGGACAGGAGGGGGGGCGCAGTGGACAGGAGGGGGGGGGCAGTGGACAGGAAGGGGGGCGCAGTGGACAGGAGGGGGGCCGTGGACAGGAGGGGGGGCGCAGTGGACAGGAGGGGGGGGCAGTGGACAGGAGGGGGGGCGCAGTGGACAGGAGGGGGGGGCAGTGGACAGGAGGGGGGGCAGTGGACAGGAGGGGGGGGCAGTGGACAGGAGAGGGGGGCAGTGGACAGGAGGGGGGGGCAGTGGACAGGAGGGGGGGGCAGTGGACAGGAGGGGGGGGGCAGTGGACAGGAGGGGGGGGCAGTGGACAGGAGGGGGGGGCAGTGGACAGGAGGGGGGGGCAGTGGACAGGAGGGGGGGGCAGTGGACAGGAGGGGGGGCAGTGGACAGGAGGGGGGGCGCAGTGGGGCAGTGGACAGGAGGGGGGGCAGTGGACAGGAGGGGGGGGCAGTGGACAGGAGGGGGGGGGCAGTGTACAGGAGGGGGGGGGCAGTGTACAGGAGGGGGGGGCAGTGGACAGGAGGGGGGGGGCAGTGGGGCAGTGGACAGGAGGGGGGGCAGTGGACAGGAGGGGGGGGCAGTGGACAGGAGGGGGGGCAGTGGACAGGAGGGGGGGCAGTGGACAGGAGGGGGGGGCAGTGGACAGGAGGGGGGGCAGTGGACAGGAGGGGGGGGCAGTGGACAGGAGGGGGGGGCAGTGGACAGGAGGGGGGGGGGGCAGTGGACAGGAGGGGGGGGGCAGTGGGGCAGTGGACAGGAGGGGGGGCAGTGGACAGGAGGGGGGGCAGTGGACAGGAGGGGGGGGGGCAGTGGACAGGAGGGGGGGGCAGTGTACAGGAGGGGGGGGCAGTGGACAGGAGGGGGGGGCAGTGGACAGGAGGGGGGGGCAGTGTACAGGAGGGGGGGCAGTGGACAGGAGGGGGGGGCAGTGGACAGGAGGGGGGCAGTGGACAGGAGGGGGGGCGCAGTGGGGCAGTGGACAGGAGGGGGGGCAGTGGACAGGAGGGGGGGCAGTGGACAGGAGGGGGGGCGCAGTGGGGCAGTGGACAGGAGGGGGGGCATTGGACAGGAGGGGGGGGCAGTGGACAGGCGGGGGGGGCAGTGGACAGGAGGGGGGGCGGGGGGCAGTGGACAGGAGGGGGGTTCAGTGGACAGGAGGGGGGGCAGTGGACAGGAGGGGGGGGCAGTGGACAGGCGGGGGGGGCAGTGGACAGGAGGGGGGGCGGGGGGCAGTGGACAGGAGGGGGGTTCAGTGGACAGGAGGGGGGGCAGTGGACAGGAGGGGGGGGCAGTGGACAGGAGGGGGGGGCAGTGGACAGGAGGGGGGGCGGGGGGCAGTGGACAGGAGGGGGGTTCAGTGGACAGGAGGGGGGGCAGTGGACAGGAGGGGGGGGCAGTGGACAGGAGGGGGGGGCAGTGGACAGGAGGGGGGGGCCAGTGGACAGGAGGGGGGGGCAGTGGACAGGAGGGGGGGGCAGTGGACAGGAGGGGGGGGCAGTGGACAGGAGGGGGGGCAGTGGACAGGAGGGGGGGGCAGTGGACAGGAGGGGGGGGCAGTGGACAGGAGGGGGGGGGGGGCAGTGGACAGGAGGGGGGGGGGCAGTGGACAGGAGGGGGGGGCAGTGGACAGGAGGGGGGGGCAGTGGACAGGAGGGGGGGCAGTGGACAGGATGGGGGGGCAGTGGACAGGAGGGGGAGGGCAGTGGACAGGAGGGGGAGGGCAGTGGACAGGAGGGGGGGGCAGTGGACAGGAGGGGGGGGCAGTGGACAGGAGGGGGGGGGCAGTGGACAGGAGGGGGGGGGCAGTGGACAGGAGGGGGGGGCAGTGGACAGGAGGGGGGGGCAGTGGACAGGAGGGGGGGGCAGTGGACAGGAGGGGGGGCAGTGGACAGGAGGGGGGGGGGCAGTGGACAGGAGGGGGGGCGCAGTGGACAGGAGGGGGGGGCAGTAGACAGGAGGGGGGGGCAGTGGACAGGAGGGGGGGGCAGTGGACAGGAGGGGGGGCAGTGGACAGGAGGGGGGGGCAGTGGACAGGAGGGGGGGGGCAGTGGGGCAGTGGACAGGAGGGGGGGCAGTGGACAGGAGGGGGGGGCAGTGGACAGGAGGGGGGGGGCAGTGTACAGGAGGGGGGGGCAGTGTACAGGAGGGGGGGGCAGTGGACAGGAGGGGGGGGGCAATGGGGCAGTGGACAGGAGGGGGGGCAGTGGACAGGAGGGGGGGGCAGTGGACAGGAGGGGGGGCAGTGGACAGGAGGGGGGGGCAGTGGACAGGAGGGGGGGGCAGTGGACAGGAGGGGGGGGCAGTGGACAGGAGGGGGGGGGGCAGTGGACAGGAGGGGGGGGCAGTGGGGCAGTGGACAGGAGGGGGGGCAGTGGACAGGAGGGGGGGCAGTGGACAGGAGGGGGGGGGCAGTGGACAGGAGGGGGGGGCAGTGTACAGGAGGGGGGGGCAGTGGACAGGAGGGGGGGGCAGTGGACAGGAGGGGGGGGCAGTGTACAGGAGGGGGGGCAGTGGACAGGAGGGGGGGGCAGTGGACAGGAGGGGGGCAGTGGACAGGAGGGGGGGCGCAGTGGGGCAGTGGACAGGAGGGGGGGCAGTGGACAGGAGGGGGGGCAGTGGACAGGAGGGGGGGCGCAGTGGGGCAGTGGACAGGAGGGGGGGCATTGGACAGGAGGGGGGGGCAGTGGACAGGCGGGGGGGGCAGTGGACAGGAGGGGGGGCGGGGGGCAGTGGACAGGAGGGGGGTTCAGTGGACAGGAGGGGGGGCAGTGGACAGGAGGGGGGGGCAGTGGACAGGCGGGGGGGGCAGTGGACAGGAGGGGGGGCGGGGGGCAGTGGACAGGAGGGGGGTTCAGTGGACAGGAGGGGGGGCAGTGGACAGGAGGGGGGGGCAGTGGACAGGAGGGGGGGGCAGTGGACAGGAGGGGGGGGCCAGTGGACAGGAGGGGGGGGCAGTGGACAGGAGGGGGGGGGCAGTGGACAGGAGGGGGGGGGCAGTGGACAGGAGGGGGGGGCAGTGGACAGGAGGGGGGGGGGGCAGTGGACAGGAGGGGGGGGGGGCAGTGGACAGGAGGGGGGGCGCAGTGGACAGGAGGGGGGGGGCAGTGGACAGGAAGGGGGCGCAGTGGACAGGAGGGGGGGCAGTGGACAGGAGGGGGGGCGCAGTGGACAGGAGGGGGGGCGCAGTGGACAGGAGGGGGGGGGCAGTGGACAGGAGGGGGGGGGCAGTGGACAGGAGGGGGGGGGGGCAGTGGACAGGAGGGGGGGGGGCAGTGGACAGGAGGGGGGGTGCAGTGGACAGGAGGGGGGGGCAGTGGACAGGAGGGGGGGCAGTGGACAGGAGGGGGGGGGCAGTGGACAGGAGGGGGGGGGCAGTGGACAGGAGGGGGGGGGCAGTGGACAGGAGGGGGGGGGCAGTGGACAGGAGGGGGGGGGCAGTGGACAGGAGGGGGGGCGCAGTGGACAGGAGGGGGGGGGCAGTGGACAGGAGGGGGGGCGCAGTGGACAGGAGGGGGGGCGCAGTGGACAGGAGTGGGGGCGCAGTGGACAGGAGGGGGGCGCAGTGGACAGGAGGGGGGGGGGCAGTGGACAGGAGGGGGGGGCTGTGGACAGGAGGGGGGGGCAGTGGACAGGAGGGGGGCAGTGGACAGGAGGGGGGGGCAGTGGACAGGAGGGGGGGGCAGTGGACAGGAGGGGGGGGCAGTGGACAGGAGGGGGGGGCAGTGGAAAGGAGGGGGGGGGCAGTGGACAGGAGGGGGGGCAGTGGACAGGAGGGGGGGCAGTGGACAGGAGGGGGGGGCAGTGGACAGGAGGGGGGGCAGTGGACAGGAGGGGGGGGCAGTGGACAGGAGGGGGGGGCAGTGGACAGGAGGGGGGGCAGTGGACAGGAGGGGGGGCGCAGTGGGGCAGTGGACAGGAGGGGGGGCAGTGGACAGGAGGGGGGGGCAGTGGACAGGAGGGGGGGCAGTGGACATGAGGGGGGGGGCAGTGGACAGGAGGGGGGGCAGTGTACAGGAGGGGGGGGCAGTGGACAGGAGGAGGGGGGCAGTGGGGCAGTGGACAGGGAGGGGGGCAGTGGACAGGAGGGGGGGGCAGTGGACAGGAGGGGGGGGCAGTGGACAGGAGGGGGGGGCAATGGGGCAGTGGACAGGAGGGGGGCAGTGGACAGGAGGGGGCGGGCAGTGGACAGGAGGGGGGGTCAGTGGACAGGAGGGGGGGCAGTGTACAGGAGGGGGGGGGCAGTGGACAGGAGGGGGGGGCAGTGGACAGGAGGGGGGGCAGTGGACAGGAGGGGGGGCACAGTGGGGCAGTGGACAGGAGGGGGGGCACAGTGGGGCAGTGGACAGGAGGGGGGGCAGTGGACAGGAGGGGAGGCAGTGGACAGGAGGGGGGGGCAGTGGACAGGAGGGGGGCAGTGGACAGGAGGGGGGCCGCAGTGGGGCAGTGGACAGGAGGGGGGGCAGTGGACAGGAGGGGGGGCAGTGGACAGGAGGGGGGGGCGCAGTGGGGCAGTGGACAGGAGGGGGGGCAGTGGACAGGAGGGGGGGCAGTGGACAGGAGGGGGGGCGCAGTGGGGCAGTGGACAGGAGGGGGGGCATTGGACAGGAGGGGGGGCAGTGGACAGGAGGGGGGGGGCAGTGGACAGGAGGGGGGGCGGAGGGCAGTGGACAGGAGGGGGGGCGCAGTGGGGCAGTGGACAGGAGGGGGGGCATTGGACAGGAGGGGGGGGCAGTGGACAGGAGGGGGGGGGCAGTGGACAGGAGGGGGGGCGGGGGGCAGTGGACAGGAGGGGGGGCAGTGGACAGGAGGGGGGCAGTGGACAGGAGGGGGGGCAGTGGACAGGAGGGGGGGCGGGGGGCAGTGGACAGGAGGGGAGGCAGTGGACAGGAGGGGGGGGGGCAGTGGACAGGAGGGGGGCAGTGGACAGGAGGGGGGGCAGTGGACAGGAGGGGGGGCAGTGGACAGGAGGGGGGGCAGTGGACAGGAGGGGGGTGCAGTGGACAGGAGGGGGGGGCAGTGGACAGGAGGGGGGGGCAGTGGACAGGAGGGGGGGCGGGGGGCAGTGGACAGGAGGGGGGCGCAGTGGGGCATTGGACAGGAGGGGGGGCATTGGACAGGAGGGGGGGGCAGTGGACAGGAGGGGGGGGGCAGTGGGGCAGTGGACAGGAGGGGGGGGCAGTGGACAGGAGGGGGGGGGCAGTGGACAGGAGGGGGGGGGCAGTGTACAGGAGGGGGGGGCAGTGTACAGGAGGGGGGGGCAGTGGACAGGAGGGGGGGGGCAATGGGGCAGTGGACAGGAGGGGGGGCAGTGGACAGGAGGGGGGGGCAGTGGACAGGAGGGGGGGCAGTGGACAGGAGGGGGGGGCAGTGGACAGGAGGGGGGGGCAGTGGACAGGAGGGGGGGGGGCAGTGGACAGGAGGGGGGGGCAGTGGGGCAGTGGACAGGAGGGGGGGCAGTGGACAGGAGGGGGGGCAGTGGACAGGAGGGGGGGGGCAGTGGACAGGAGGGGGGGGCAGTGTACAGGAGGGGGGGCAGTGGACAGGAGGGGGGGGCAGTGGACAGGAGGGGGGGGGCAGTGTACAGGAGGGGGGGCAGTGGACAGGAGGGGGGGGCAGTGGACAGGAGGGGGGGCAGTGGACAGGAGGGGGGGCGCAGTGGGGCAGTGGACAGGAGGGGGGGCAGTGGACAGGAGGGGGGGCGCAGTGGGGCAGTGGACAGGAGGGGGGGCATTGGACAGGAGGGGGGGCAGTGGACAGGA